>NW_019957531.1:297676-317069 GCF_002910315.2 Salvelinus sp. IW2-2015 | reverse complement strand
TACTGATGGTGCCTTGAATACCGGTTTCTTTCATTTAATGTTCATGTTATGGGGATTTTTATATAAAGGAAATTTGTCTTTTGTGTCTGTTGAAAATTAAAGATTACTGACAGAGCCATAAGAAAATATTGCTTTATTTATCTGATCATATTGGAATATATTTGTTAGGTTTTCAGTAGGTTCAATTAGGTTCACTAGACTATATGCGTCATTTAAAAATTTTTCAATGAACATTCGAACAGTCCGGCCCTCGGCTTGTAGCTAAATTTTTTATTTGGCCCTCCGTCCATTTGACTTTGACACCCCTGCCCTAGACCGACTTAAATTTGCTTACCGCCCCAATAGATCGAAAGACGATGCAATCGCCATCACACTGCACACTGCCCTATCCCGTCTGGACAAGAGGAATACCTATGTAAGAATTATGTTAATTGACTATAGCTCAGCATTCAACACCATAGTACCCACCAAGCACATCATTAAGCTCGGGCCCTGGGGCTGAACCCCGCCCTGTGTAACTAGGTCCTGGACTTCCTGAAGGGCTTCCCCCAGGAGGTGAAGTTAGGAAACAACACCTCCACTTTCCTGATTCTCAACACAGGGTGCGTACTCAGCCCCCTCCTGTGCTCCCTGTTCACCCATGATTGCGTGGCCACGCATGCCTCCAACTCAATCATCAAGGTTGCAGATGACACAACATTAGTAGGCTTGATTACCGACAAAGACGAGACAGCCTACAGGGAGGAGGTGAGGGCCCTGGCGGAGTGGTGCCAGGAAAATAACCTTTCCCTCAACGTCAACAAAACGAAGGAGCTGATCGTGGACTTCAGGAAACAGCAGAGGGAGCACGCCCCTATCCACATAGATGGGACCCCAGTGGAGAAGGTGGAAAGCTTCAATTTCCTCAGCGTACACATCACTGACAATCTGAAAAGTGCCCACCCACACAGACAGTGTGGTGAAGAAGGCACAATAGCGACTCAACCTCAGGATGCTGAAGAAATTCAGCTTGGCCCCTAAGAACCTAACCAGCTTTTACAGATGCACTATTGAGAGCATCCTGTAGGGCTGTATCACAGCCTGGTACGGTAACTGCACTGCCCGCAACCGCAGGTGTCACGTTCGTCATATGAATCGGACCAAGGCGCAGCGTGGTATGCGTACATTCTTTATTATAATAAGAAAGAACACTGAACAAACTAACCAAAATAACAAAACGACACGTGAAGCTATACAAAACGAGTGCTGACAGGCAACTACACATAGACAAGAACCCACGAACACCAAAGGGAAAATGGCTACCTAAATATGATCCCCAATCAGAGACAACGATAAACAGCTGCCTCTGATTGGGAACCATATCAGGCCACCATAGACATACAAATCACCCAGACCTACAAAAACCCTAGACATACAAAAAACCCTAGACAATACAAAAACTACCGTACCCACCCTAGTCACACCCTGACCTAACCAAAATATAAAGAAAACAGAGATATCTCAGGTCAGGGTGTGACATCAGGGCTCTCCAGACGGTGGTGCAGTCTGCCCAACGCATCACCGGGGGCACACTGCTTGCCTCCAGGTCACCTACAGCACCCGATGTCTCAGGAAGGCCAAAAATATCATCAAGGACATCAACCACCTGAGCCACAGCCTTTTAACCCCGCTATCATCCTGAAGGCAAGTTCAGTACAGGTGCATCAAAGCTGGGACCAAGACACTCAAGGCGATCAGACTGTTAAATAGTCATCACTAGCCGGTTACTTAACCTTTCACCTTAGACGCTGCTGCTTTATATACATGGAAGCAATGGCCACTTTAATAACGGAACACTAGTCAGTTTAATAATGTTTACATACTGCGTTGCTCATCTCATATGTACAGTACCAGTCAAAAGTTTGGACACACCTACTCATTCAAAGATTTTCTTTATTTTTACTATATTGTAGAATAATAGTGAAGACATGAAATAACACATTGAATCATGTAGTAACCAACAAAGTGCTAAACAAATCGAAATATATTTTAGATTCTTCAAATTCACCACCCTTTGCCTTGATGACAGCTTTGCACACTCTTGGCATTCTCTCAACCAGCTTCATGAGGTGGTCAACTGGAGTGCTTTTCCAACAGTCTTGAAGGAGTCCCCACATATGCTGAGCACTTGCTGGCTGCTTTTCCTTCACTCTGTGGTCCAATTCATCCCAAACCATCTTAATTGGGTTGAGGTCGGGTAATTGTGGAGGACAGGTCATCTGATGCAGCACTCCATCACTCTCCTTCTTAGTCAAATAGCCCTTACACAGCCTGGAAGTGTGTTGGGTCATTGTTCTGCTGAAAAACAAATTATAGTCCCACTAAGCGCAAACCAGATGGGATGGCATATCGCTGCAGAATGCTGTGGTAGCCATGCTGGTTAAGTATGCCTTGAATTCTAAATAAATCACTGACAGTGTCACCAGCATAGCACCCCCACACCATCATACCTCCTCCTCCATGCATCAAGGTGGGAACCACACATGCAGAGATCATCCGCTCACCTGCTCTGCATCTCGCAAAGACACGGTGGTTGGAACCAAAAAATCGCACATTTATTTGGGCTGCAATCTGAGGTGCAGTTAACTCTAATGAACTTATTCTTTGCAGCAGAGGTAACTCTGGGTCTTCCTTTCCAGTGGCGGTCCTCATGAGAGCCAGTTTCATCATAGCGCTTGATGGTTTTTTCGACTGCACTTGAAGAATCTTTCAAAGTTCATGAAATTGTCTGTATTGACTGACCTTCATGTCTTAAAGTAATGGACTGTTGCTTCTCTTTGCTTTTTTCAGCTGTTCTTGCCATAATATGCACTTGTACTTTTACCAAATAGGGCTATCTTCTGTTTACCAGCCCATTCCTTGTCACAACACAACTGATTGGCTAAAACCCATTAAGAAGGAAAGAAATTCCACAAATTAACTTTAACAAGGCACACCTGTTAATTGAAATGCATTCCAGGTGACTACCTCATGAAGCTGGTTGAGAGAATGCCAAGAGTGTAAAGCTGTCATCAAGGCAAAGGGTGGCTACTTTGAAGAATCTGAAACATAAAATATATTTAGATTTTTTAAACTCTTTTTTTATGTCTTCACTATTATTCTACAATGTAGAAAATAGTAAAAATAAGAAAAACCCTGGAATGAGTAGGTGTGTCCAAACTTTTGATTGGTACTGTATATACTATAGTGTATTCTGTTGTACTGTATTTTCGTCAATGCCACTCCGACATTGTTCATCCTAATATTTATATGTTTCTTAATTCCAATCTTTTACTTTTTGATTTGTGTTTATTGTTGTGACCAGCATAACAATGGGCTAATAGCACGAAGACCAAATAAACATGTTAATAAAAATAAAATAAAATGTATTAACATGTTTATTTGGTCTTCATGCTATTAGCCCATACAAACACATTGAATAACAAATTCACTACATGGAACAACAGACAGTCCCAACAAAAAAAACATCTATGGAAGTTTGTTTGTTTGTTCTGAAGTGTCTGTCCTATATCTGAGAGATATATGAAAAATCAGGAAACATTTGTAAAAAAAATTGTACATCTATTTAATTAACCTCTTATTTTTGGAACTAAACAGTGTACATACATACTGTACTTTCATTATTTGTTTTCAACTGGGGAGTCTTGTGAGGCCTGTGGGCATCCTTGAGCAAAACAACCGACATGCTTGTGAGAGACTTTCCACAGCGGGGTCATATTAGTGTGTAGCCCAAACTGTACAGACGATTTTGTGTGAAGACCGATTTTTGGGGTGTCTCATGGTCTGACAAACACTCTAGCTCTGTCACCTTTCACCGCATATGCGGAAGTGCAACATAGAGGGATGTGGTGGATTGAGACACATCTAATGCAAAAAAATAAAACGTTTTATTTTTATGGGGATTTTTTTATGATGCTAATTAGATGTCCGTGGGGATGTGGACATCGACCTTAGGGGGTTTTAATAATAGGCTACACATTTAACGAATATGTACAACTTTTAAAAAGCTCTTGTTAAACTTTAAGAAAGCTCCTGAAGAGGTGTATCTCTACTGCAAAGTTGTAAATAGTAAACCATCCAGTCCAGGACTAGGGGACCTCATTTGTCCTTGTCCTGTGGCCAATAATGGCATGTGTATTGAAGAATCCTCCTGTCATGTGTAGGGTAATGTCATACCTCAGCTGCTGTGGCTCTTTTTTTAACCAAGAGGTCTTAGAGCAAGACTTCCCTCTAACATGGCTTGCTACTTGGGAAATGTAGTTGTAGTGAGTTCCTCTTTCAAAACATGCAATAAGCCCATGAAATGTCAATATTTCCAGTTATTGTGTTGGTAGAAAATTGTTATTGCTCATGCGAACACGGGGCCACCAGACCAACATAATAATAATTCCTCCACAGGTTTAGAGCAACCCCATCACCCCAAACTGTATGCATGCAATATGCAAGTCTGAAGCATAATTTATTCTCATATCAACGGAGTGTATAGCACTGTGGATTGGCCTATTAAACATAATTTCTGTTTGAAGTGTGTATGTCTACTCTCAAATCTATCTACTGGTAACTGCCAAAATAAAGGAAACTCTGAGTTGTATGCGGAAGTGCGACATAGAGGGATGTGGTGGATTGAGACACATCTAATGCAAAAAAAAAAAACATAAATGTTTTCATAGGGAGGTTGGGCCACCACGAGCCACCAGAACAGCTTTAATGTGTCTTGGCATGGACTCTACACGTTTCTGGAACTCTATTGGAGACATGCGACACCATTCTTCCATGAGAAATTCCATAAGTTGGTGTTTTGTTTGATGGTGGTGGAAAACGCAGTCTCAAGCGCCGCTCCAGAATCTCCCATAAGTGTTCAATTGGGTTGAGATATGGTGACTAAGACTGAGACACACACACATGCTTTAAACCCCCTATGGTCTTTGAGGCCTCTCTTTCAAAGTCACTGAGGTCTCTTCTTCTAGCCATGTTTGCCAAAATAATGGGCAACTAAGCATTTTTATACATGACCCTAAGCACGATGGGATTGCTTAATTAACTCAGAAAATCACACCTGTGTGGAAGCACCCATCATACTTTGTATAACAATAAAAACATATGTTTTTTTCCAATCACTCATTTACTCAAGTGTTTCCTTTATTTAGACTTTGTATATAGACCTGTATATTTAGACCAAGTATAATATTTCAATAAATGCAAAATGATTGCTTAGCTGCACCGGCTGCTGCCTTATGTGTGGTTATCATTTAGGGTAGTCTACTTGTTACAAGATGAGCTATTGTGTAACCAACTTTATTAAATATATGTTGATATACGGCTATCCAGAGCCGCCGGAAAATATGTGGCGAGACAGCATTTCCACTTTCAAATCAGCAGCACCGACCGGGCTAGTAACTTCTCTTCCCTGTTCAACATTTACCTGCTCTGCTGCAGTCTACCATTAAAACCATTGAAGACTACACACAGAACACTGCTGGAATAAAAGCATAGACCAGCATACATTTCAAGCTGGTCCATGCTGGTCTATGCTGGTCTGTACTGGTCAGATGCTGGTCAAGCTGGTCTGACCATCATGGAATAGATGGTCAAGCTGGTCTGATCAGCACAGTCTAGCTGGTTATGCTGGCAGACCAGCCTTTGTTGTGTTTTCTCTGGTTATCAGCCTTAGTTGTGTTTTCGCTGATGACCGGCCTTCATTGTGTTTTTGCTGGTGACCAGCCTTTGCTGTTTTTTTGCCTTATGACCAGCCTTCATTGTGCTTTTGGTGTAGTCTCAACTAACCAGCATTCAGCAGAATACTGTACTTTTACAGCCTAAACACCTTAATTCAGCTGTAAAAATTTAGCAACTTGTTGTTTAGCTTCTCTGGTATCATTGGGATGCTAGCATCCCACTTCGACAACAGCCAGTGAAATTGCAGGGCGCCAAATTCAAACAACAGAAATCCTATAATTAAAATTCCTCAAACATACAAGTATTATACACCATTTTAAAGAAACTTCTTGTTAATCCAACCACAGTGTACGATTTCAAAAAGGCTTTACGGCGAAAGCACACCATGCGATTATGTTAGGACAGCGCCTAGCCACAAAAACCATAGACATTTTCCAGCCAAGGAGAGGAGTCACAAAAGTCAGAAATAACGATAAAATGAATCACTAACCTTTGATCTTCATCTGGTGGCACTCCCAGGACTCCATGTTACACAATAAATGTTTGTTTTGTTCGATAATGTCCCTCTTTATGTCCAAAAACCTCAGTTTTGTTGGTGCGTTTAGTTCAGTAATCCAAAGGCACAAAGCGCGCTCTCAACATCCAGACGAAAAGTCAAAAAAGTACATTAAAAGTTTGTAGAAACATGTCAAACGATACTTTCAATATTTCAACCGGACAAAAGCTTTGTCAATAGAAAAGGAGAAACAAGAAAGGCGCGCTCCCGATCACGCGCTGCACTCATGTCTGGAAATGTCCACTGTCCACTCATTGAAAGTGCTGTATCTCCCTAATTTTTCATAGTAAATACCTGAAACAATGCCTAAAGACTGGCCACATGTAGAACAAGCCATAGAGATTGTGAACTGGGTCCTAAGTCTTTGTATGGTGGATAGGCTTTCAATGGAAAAACAGCCTTTCAAAATAATAGTACTTCCTGGATGGATTTTCCACAGGTTTTCGCCTGCCATATCAGTTCTGTTATAACTCAGACATTATTTTAACAGTTTTGGAAACTTTAGAGCGTTTTCTATCCAAATCTACCAATTATATGCATATCCTAGCTTCTGGGCCTGAGTAGCAGGCAGTTTAATTTGGGCATGCTTTTCATCCAAAATTCCGAATGCTGCCCCCTACCCTAGTGAAGTTAACATACTTTCACTGCATCCAGTAGCCAGGTATTCATGTCTTTATTGAACACACTGTGTAAACATTCACAGTGCAGGGTGGAAAAAGTATGTGAACCCTTTGATTTAATAACTAGTTGAACCTCCTTTGGCAGCAATAATCTCAACCAAACGTTTTCTGTAGTTGTGTATCAGACCTGCACAACGGTCAGGAGGAATTTTGGACCATTCCTCTTTACAAAACTGTTTCAGTTCAGCAATACTCTTGGGATGTCTGGTGTGAACCGCTCTCGAGGTCATGCCACAGCATCTCAATCGGGTTGAGGTCAGGACTCTGACTGGGCCACTCCAGAAGGCGTATTTTCTTCTGTTGAAGCCATTATGTGGTTTATTTACTTCTGTTTTTGGGTTCGTTGTCCTGTTGCATCACCCAACTTCTGTTGAGCTTCAATTGGCGGAAAGATAGCTTTACATTCTCCTGAAAAATGTCTTGATAAACATGGGAATTCATTTTTCCATTGATGATAGCAAGTTGTCCAGGCCCTGAGGCAGCAAAGCAGACCCAAACCATGATGCTCCCTCCACCATATTTTACAGTTGGGATGAGGTTTTGATGTTGGTGTACTGTGCCTTTTTTTCTCCACACACGGTGTTGTGTGTTCCTTCCAAATAACTCAACTTTAGTTTCATCTGTCCACAAAATATTTTGCCAGTATTGCTGTGGAAAATCCAGATGCTCTTTTGCGAACTTGCTGCAATGTTTTTTTTGGACAGCAGTAGCTTCTTCCGTGGTGTCCTCCCATGAACACCATTCTTGTTTAGTGATTTACAGTTGAAGTCAGAAGTTTACATACACCTTAGCCAAATACATTTAAATTCAGTTTTTCACAATTCCTCACATTTAATCCTAGTAAAGATTCCCTGTCTTAGGTCAGTTAGGATCACCACTTTATTCTAAGAATGTGAAATGATTTCAAAAAAACTTTACGGAAAAATAAACCATGCAATAATCTGAGACGGAGCTCAGATGAATAGCCAAATTAGCCGCCATGTTGGACTCAACAGAAACCAGAAAATACATGATAAATGTTTCCTTACCTTTGATGAATTCATCAGAATGCAGTCCTAGGAATCCCAGGTCCACAATAAATGCTTGATTTGTTCGTTAATGTCCGTTATTTATGTCAAATTAGCTACTTTCGAATTGTTTACCAAACACCCTAACCAAAGTCTCAAAGCGCGACCACTATAACGTGACGAAATGTCCAAACGTTCCGTTACAGT
This sequence comes from Salvelinus sp. IW2-2015, assembly GCF_002910315.2. NCBI lineage: Eukaryota > Metazoa > Chordata > Actinopteri > Salmoniformes > Salmonidae > Salvelinus > Salvelinus sp. IW2-2015. The sequence continues at coordinate 308,904 of NW_019957531.1, read as the reverse complement.
CAGTAGAAACATGTCAAACGATGTACTGAATCAATCTTTAGAATGTTGTTAACATACATCTTGAATAAAGTTCCGACCGGAGAATTACATCGACTTCAATTGAGAGATGGAACGGAGCTGCCTCTCACGTGAACGCACGTTGAATGCATGGTCACCTCATGGCAGTGATTACTAATTTCTGTCTCCTTCGACCCCCCTTCACATTAGAGTCATCAGACTTAGTTCTATTGACTGTTGACATCTAGTGGAAGCCGTAGGAATTGAAAACCCATCCATATCTCTCTGTATTTTCAATGAGAGCTTTGTTGAAAATATGGCACCCCAAGAAAAAATCCAAACAGGAAGTGGAACTTCTCAGGTTTTTGCCTGCCATATGAGTTCTGTTAATCTCACAGAAATAATTCAAACAGTTTTAGAAACTTTGGAGTGTTTTCTATCCAATACTAATAATAATATGCATATATTAGTAACTGGGACTGAGGAGCAGGCCGTTTACTCTGGGCACCTTTCATCCACGCTACTCAATACTGCCCCTGCAGCCATAAGAAGTTAAATTGTTTAACTTGGGTCAAACGTTTTGGATAGCCTCCCACAAGCATTCCACAATAAGTTGGGTGAATTTTGGCCCACTCCTCCTGACAGAGCTGGTGTAACTGAGTCAGGTTTTTAGGCCTCCTTGCTCGCACACACTTTTTCAGTTCTGCCCACAAATATTTTATAGGATTGAGGTCAGGACTTTGTGATGGCCACCCCAATACCTTGACTTTGTTGTTCTTTTTTTGCCACAACTTTGGAAGTATGCTTGGGGTCATTGTCCATTTGGAAGAACCATTTGTGACCAAGCTTTAACATCCTGACTGATGTCTTGAGATGTTGCTTTAATATATCCACATAATGTTCCTGCCTCATGATGCCATCTATTTTGTGAAGTGCACCAGTCCCTTCAGTAGCAAAGCACCCCCACGACATGATGCTGCCACCACCGTGCTTCACAGTTGGGATGGTGTTCTTCGGCTTGCAAGCATACCCCTTTTTCCTCCAAACATAACGATGGTCATTATGGCCAAACAGTCCTATTTTTGTTTCATCAGACCAGAGGACATTTCTCCAAAAAGTACGATCTTTGTCCCCATTTGCAGTTGCAAACCTTAGGTTTTGGAACATTGGCTTCTTCCTTGTTGAGTGGCCTTTCAGGTTATGTTGATATAGGATATCGTTTTACTGTGGATATAGATACTTTTGTACCTGTTTCCTCCAGCATCTTCAGAAGGTCCTTTGCTGCTGTTCTGGCATTGATTTGCACTTTTCGCACCAAAGTATGTTCATCTCTAGGAGACAGATCGCGTCTCCTTCCTGAGCAGTATGACGGCTGCATGGTCACATGGTGTTTATACTTGCGTACTATTGTTTGTACAGATGAATGTGGTACCTTCAGGTGTTTGGAAATTGCTCCCAAGGATGAACCAGATTTGTGGAGGTCTACAATTTTTTTCTGAGGTCTTGGTTGATTTCTTTTGATTTTCCCATGGTGTCAAGCAAAGAGGCACTGAGTTTGAAGGTAGGCCTTGAAATACATCCACAGATATACCTCAAATTGACTCAAATTATGTCAATTAACCTATCATAAGCTTCTAAAGCCATGACATCATTTTCTGTAATTGTCCAAGCTGTTTAAAGGCACAGTTAGCTTAGTGTTTGCTAGCTTCTGACCCACTGGATTTGTGATACAATGAATTATAAGTGAAATAAACACTATAAACAATTGTTGGAAAAATTACCTGTGTCATGCGCAAAGTAGGTGTCCTAACCAACTTGCCAAAACTTTAGTTTGTTAACGAGAAATTTGTGGAGTGGTTGAAAAACGAGTTTTAATGACTCCAACCTACGCGTATGTAAACTTCCGACTTCAATTGTACGTATCGTAGACTCGTCAACAAAGATGTTAGCATGTTCCAGCGATTTCTGTAAGTCTTTAGGTGACACTAGGATTCTTCTTAACCTCATTGAGTATTCTGCGCTGTGCTCTTGCAGTCATCTTTGTAGGTCATCCACTCCTAGGGAGACAAATTATAGACAATTTGTCTTACCGTGGACTAATGAACATCAAGGCTTTCAGAGATACTTTGTAACCCTTTCCAGCTTTATGCAAGTCAAACATTTTTCATCTTAGTACTTCTGAGATCTCTTTTGTTTGAGGCATGGTTCACATGAGACAATGCTTCATGTGAATAGCAAACTCACATTTTGTGAGTGTTTTTTTTATATTGCAGGGCAGCTCTAACCAACATCTCCAATCTCATTGATTAGCCTAGGGGTTCATATACTTTTTCCAACCTACACTGTGAATGTTGAAACGAAGTATTCAATATAGACAAGAAAAATACAATAATTTGTGTGTTATTAGTTTAAGCACACTGTTTGTCTATTGTTGACTTAGAGGAAGATCAGATCACATMTTTTGACCAATTTATGTAGAATTCCAGGTAATTCCAAAGGGTTCATATACTTTTTCTTGCAACTGTACATGTATCATATTTTTTGAGTGTATCCTGCCCCATTGTGGTCAAGCTGGTCTGCTAAACCACACCCATGATGATCACATTTCCCAACATGCTCTATTGCAGTTACATTTTTAGAATTACATGTAGCCTACATTGATTGATTAATTTATAACTTCATTTATCTTATGCTACACAAAGATAAATAACATACATCCAATCTGTTTGTTGGACTTATTTTACCCATTACTGAAATCGTTGTTCCAGTTTAGATGGTTTAGGTAGTCTCATTCATAAAAAAAATTCTAACACTGGCAGTCATTCTGAATGCAGGTTGTGGCTGAATAAAAGTTCAAAATGTTGGATTGCCCTAATAAACCTGGATTCCAATAGGAAATAAACATCTCTTTGCAAGTCAGCTTATGCTGGTCACCAGCAAAAACACAACGATGGCTGGTCACCAATGAAAAAACACAATGAAGGCTGGTCACCAGTGAGAACACAACAAATGCTGGTCACCAGCGAAAACACAACGAATTATGGTCTATGCTGTTTTTTTCTGTAGGGAAAAGTCGTGCTATTTGTATTTAAGCAAAATGATTGGCCATTCATTCAAGCACCACTACGCTTCCATGAGTCACAACTACTCGAGCACTTGAGTAGTACAAAAGGTGGTAGCTAACATAAACTCCCTCACTTTTGTACATCGCGCAGGTCCGTACAATTGACCTTATTTTAGTGCCCAAAAAACGTAATACTTCCAGATCAACTGTAATATCAATACCAATGTAAAGCACAATTTCTCCCCTTTCCAACAAAATCAATAACAAGACCTTCATGATGCCGATCGCTGCATGATTCAAGAAGGCAATGAGCTCCGTCAGGTCTTTTTAAAAATGTCGGGTGGGGAAGCTAACCTATTGTGTGATAGTGAGAAGGAGAGATGTCGTGTTGGGAAACGGCTTTTTTCACTCGATCTGTCCAACTTATCAGCTTATCGCCTCTAAGATATAAATAAAACACTATAAAGAGTTTATATAATGTGTCATTACATACCTATTTGAAGGTTTGTGTCGAATTTGAATCGAGTTTTTAGGGCGTTGCTAAAGTGATCTTCAGAAGTAAACAGCAGCTTTTAAAAGTCATAGCTTGCAGTGATGATGCAAAAAATTACTAGGTATCCCCCTTACTCTGTCCCTGTCCCTTTCTTGTTTTTGAATGGTGAGAGAAGTGCTACACCTAGTGGAGAGAGGCTGTAAGACAAAATTAGTTGCTTTACGCGTGCTGTACGTTACGCCATGACACGTCATGATGTAACGTACAGCGTCGGAGGGGTCAGTTTTTTCAACTTTTCTCCAATACTGTACAGCCATCTATCTACTAGCTGAACTTATTTATTTTAGGGAAAGTGATTTACAAAAGTAAACCTTCAAAAAGCTGGCTACTGTTGATAGTCTACAAAAACAAAATACACTTTAGCATTCGTCTGGCTAGTCTACTGTAGCCAGGTTTATATATTTTTTGGAATGCAATTGTCTTAAAGGGGCAGCGCCCCATTGATAAACTACTCCATTTCCGGGCCAATAGAAATTCTGTTCGGTGCAGTGAGAAAAAAGTTTACGTTAATGACCAGGTCATGAGATCAGGAAAAACTTTTGAACCTGTGGTGCAACTTCTGCAGCTATAATTTTTATATCTTAATAATAGTCCATGGTCGATTGGCTGAGGTTACTGTCAGTCATTTCAAATCAAATCGTATTCGTCATGTTCTTTGTAAACTACAGGTATAGATTAACAGTGAAATGCTTACTTATGGGCCCTTCCCAACAATGCCGAGAAATCAAATAGAGAAATAATAGAAAAGTAATAACACATAATAATAAATACTCGATGAATAACAATAACCTGGCTATAAATCAAATCAAATTGTATTGGTCACATACACATGGTTAGCAGATGTTATTGCAAGCGTTGCGAAATGCTTGTGCTTCTAGTTCCGACAGTGCAGCAATATCTAACATGTAATATAACAATTCCACAATAACTACCTAATACACACAAATCTAAGTAAAGGAATGGAATAAGAATATATACATATAAATATGAGCAATGACAGAGCGGCATAGGCAAGATGCGTTAGATAGTATAAAATGCAGTATATACATATGAGATGAGTAATGCAATATATTTCAAGATTATTAAGGTGGAATTATTAAAGTGACTAGTGATCCATTTATTAAAGTGGCCAATGATTTCAAGTCTGTATGTACGAATCATCCTCTCTGTGTTAGTGATGGCTGTTAAACAGTCTGATGACCTTGAGATAGAAGCTGTTTTTCAGTCTCTCGGTCCCAGCTTGATGCACCTGTACTACTCGCCTTCTAGATGGTAATGGGGTGAACAGGCAGTGGCTCAGGTGGTTGTTGTCCTTGATGATCTTTTTGACCTTCCTGTGACATCAGGTGGTGTAGGTGTCCTGGAGGGCAGGTAGTTTGCCCCCGGTGATGCGTTGTGCAGACCGCACCACCCTCTGGAGAGCCTTGCGGTTGGGGGCAGTGCAGTTGCTGTACCAGGCAGTGATGCAGCCTGACAAGATGCTCTCAATGGAGCATCTTCAAAAGTTTGTGGCGCTTTTAGGTGACAAGCCAAATTTCTTCAGCCTCATACCCAGGACTCGAGGCTGTAATCACTGCCAAATGTGCTTCAACAAAGTACTGAGTAAAGGGTCTGAATACTTGTGATATGATATTTCAGTTTTTTTTATTACATTTGCTCAATTTCTAAAAACCAGTTTCTGCTTTGTCGTTATGGGGTATTGTGTCAAGATTGATGAGAAAAACAAACAATATATACATCTTTTAATAACGCTGTAACTTAAGATAATGTGGAAAAAGTCAAGGGGTCTGAAAACTTTCTGAATGCACTGTATAACTAGCAATAACGTGACTAGGCAGCAGGATAGATAATAAAAATGTTTGTGCAAAAAGGGTCAATGCAGATAGTCCATGTAGCTATTTCGTTAACTATTTACAGTAACTAACTATTTAGCAGGCTTATGGTTTGGGGGTAGACGCTGTTCAAGGTTCTATTGATTCCAGACTTGGTGCATCAGTACCGCTTGCCATGCGGTAGCAAAGAGAAATGTCTATGACTTGGGTGGCTGGAGTCTAACAATTTTTAGGGCCTTCCTCTGACACCACCTGGTTTAGAGTTCCTGGATGGCAGGGAGCTCGGCCCCAGTGATGTACAGTCACTTGTCTTGTATGCTAAATAAAAACGGCTGAAATCGAGGAGCCATGTGCAGTCATACAGAGAAGCAAGGCAGTAGATCTATTTATAACTTGCACTGAGTTGACACACTGAGTTGGCGCAGCAGACAACTCTTCACCATATCGGTAATAACGTTCCCGCTACATGGTAAGGGGGAATTGTCAGGTTTTGCTGATTTGATATCAGATTCAAAATGCCTGTAAATCAGACCAGATCCAGGATGAGAGATCAGAATGACCCGATCAACAGACCCGAGTTTATGTCACTGAACCAGCCTCTCAGAAATAGCAACGAGGCACGGGGGACATTACGGCGGCCTGGTTCACTGAAACGCCAGCCATGCCAACAGCAGCAGCAGCAACCTCAAAATGTACAGCAGGAGCCGCTTGAAAACAGCACTGAGGACCGCAGAGAATCTGTTAAACTTCCAGAAGAGGATTGCATACAACTCAACCCCTCCTTTAAGGGCATTGCAATGAACTCTCTTATGGCGATTGATATATGCATGTCCAAAAGGCTTGGGGTTTGCGCATATGCTCACTCCTCGTGGGGCAGTGTGCGCTCCATGGTCAACCTGCTTGCATTCACTGGTCATGGCATCCCTTGGATTATTGGCACAATTATATGTCTCACCAGAAGCAACACAATGGCAGGACAAGAAGTTCTGGTCAATTTGCTTCTTGGTAAGTATTTATTTTTTCGATTGACCTTTTCTTTATCAAATGTCGCAGACTCGAATCATTTAAGCATAGGGACACGTCTTCAGTGTTTTTTTCTGACTGAATTTAGTTTTCGTTCCCACCACTCTTGAGGAGTATTAATAGGATGTTGTCTGTGCATTTAATTCCATACCTTGGGTACAGCTTATTCAAATCAAATGATATGTGTCACATGCAATGAATACAACTGGTGTAGACTTCACTTCCAACTATGCACAAATAAAATAGTAGCATGAGGAATAAAAAAAATACATAAGAATGGAGCTACCTGTGCCAGATCTATGTGCAAGGGTATTTCAGGTAGATGTGTACAGATAGGGCTGTTCGGGTGACTGTATTACCACCACACCGGCGGTCACGAGTCATGAAGGCAGTCAAATTCCACATGACCGTTTAGTCACAGTAATTAGGCTTCTCCAAGCTATGATACTGCTGCTGGTCATTAGTAGCTTACCAAACTAACTGCCTGGTACTCAGCCCTCTATTGTCCCTCTAATCACTCTGACATCAATGCAAATATATTCTAAAATCTAATCAAACACTTCATGAGAGTCCATGCGCTCATGTTGCGCACCATTTCTATAGGCTATGCAATTGCGGGAGAAAACAGAGTGATGGCCACTAATAAAAAGACGAGGTTCCCATCAGCTTTCTATAGGCTAGGCCTACTATATTTATTTGAAAATAAACCACGGGGGAAAAGCATCCTCCATTCGCTATTTAAATGCATAGATGACATGTATCTTTTCCCGCTGCCCCTGTTTCGATATAGGTGCATGATATGGTCCATTCTAAATCAAAACAAATTTCACACATATAGTATTTACTATATGTTAAGACAATATTATATCAAGAATAGTCTGATGGTGACAATATTAGCCTACCACTTGTGAATTATATATTATCACTGGTGAATGATGCCCAGTATAAGAAACAATATTTTTTTTTGCTGTCACCTTTTCAATCATAGTCGCACACCTCATGTAGCCTGGCCCATAGGCCTATATGTTTTAATAAGGTTTGTATCACAACTAAAGTGGCCAAATAAGTTCTTCAATTTAAGGACATTAATCTGCTTTACAAGGGGTGTAGAGCATAACTGACATAAGCAGCGCATGAGTTTGAAAGTTTGGTGAAAATAATTTCAACATAAAACTGCACCTTTATAATAGAAGCATTACATGCATAATTGCAATTTGCGGTCACTTTTGATAATGGTGTTTTCCGCGAATGGAACATTAGCTGCTGAAATCGAGGAGACATGTGCATTCATACAGATACAGAAGCAAGGCAGTAGATCTATTTATAACTCGCGCCTCAGAGCAACACTTGATCTCTCTGCAGACAATCTTCACCATATCGGTAATAACGTCCCCGCTACATGGAAAGGGGGAATAGTCAGGTTTTGCTGATTTGATATCAGAATCAAAATGCCTATAAATCCGACCAGATCCAGGATAAGAGATCGGAATGACCCGATCAACAGACCCGAGTTTCTGTCACTGAACCAGCCTCTCAGAAATAGCAACGAGGCACGGGGGACATTAAGACGGCCTGGTTTACTGAAACGCCAGCCAAGCCAACAGCAGCAGCAGCAACCTCAAATGTACAGCAAGGGAGCCGCTTGAAAACAGCACTGAGGACCGCAGAGAATCTGTTAAACTTCCAGAAGAGGATTGCATACAACTCAACCCCTCCTTTAAGGGCATTGCAATGAACTCTCTTATGGCGATTGATATATGCATGTCCAAAAGGCTTGGGGTTTGCGCATATMCTCACTCCTCYTGGGGCAGTGTGCGCTCCATGGTCAACCTGCTTGCATTCACTGGTCATGGCATCCCTTGGATTATTGGCACAATTATATGTCTCACCAGAAGCAACACAATGGCAGGACAAGAAGTTCTGGTCAATTTGCTTCTTGGTAAGTGATTTAATTTTTCGATTGACCTTTTCTTTATCAAATGTCGCAGACTCGAATCATTRAAGCATAAGGGACACGTCTTCACAGTGTTTTTTTCTGACTGATTTTAGTTTTCTTTCCCACCACTCTTGAGGAGTATTAATAGGATGTTGTCTGTGCATTTAATTCCATACCTTGGGTACAGCTTATTCAAATCAAATTATATGTGTCACATGCAATGAATACAACTGGTGTAGACTTCACTTCCCAACTATGCACAAAATAAAATAGTAGCATGAGGAATAAAAAAAATACATAAGAATGGAGCTACCTGTGCCAGATCTATGTGCCAGATCTAATTTGTAAGTCGCTCTGGATAAGAGCGTCTGCTAAATGACTTAAATGTAAATGTAAATGTATGTGCAGAGGTATTTCAGGTAGATGTGTACAGATAGTGCTGTTGCGGTGACTGTATTACCACCACACCGGCGGTCACGAGTCATGAAGGCAGTCAAATTCCACATGACCGTTTAGTCACAGTAATTAGGCTTCTCCAAGCTATGATACTGCTGCTGGTCATTAGTAGCRTACCAAACTAACTGCCTGGTACTCAMCCCTCTATTGTCCCTCTAATCACTCTGACATCAATGCAAATATATTCTAAAATCTAATCAAACACTTCATGAGAGTCCATGCGCTCATGTTGCGCACCATTTCTATAGGCTATGCAATTGCGGGAGAAAACAGAGTGATGGCCACTAATAAAAAGACGAGGTTCCCATCAGCTTTCTATAGGCTAGGCCTACTATATTTATTTGAAAATAAACCACGGGGYAAAGCATCCTCCATTCGCTATTTAAATGCATAGATGACATGTATCTTTTCCCGCTGCCCCTGTTTCGATATAGGTGCATGATAATGGTCCATTCTAAATCAAAACAAATTTCACACATATAGTATTTACTATATGTTAYGACAATATTATATCAAGAATAGTCTGATGGGTGACAATATTAGCCTACCACTTGTGAATTATATATTATCACTGGTGAATGATGCCCAGTATAAGAAACAATWTTTTTTTTTTGCTGTCACCTTTTTCAATCATAGTCGCACACCTCATGTAGCCTGGCCCATAGGCCTATATGTTTTAATAAGGTTTGTATCACAACTAAAGTGGCCAAATAAGTTCTTCAATTTAAGGACATTAATCTGCTTTACAAGGGGTGTAGAGCATAACTGACATAAGCAGCGCATGAGTTTSAAGTTTGGTGAAAATAATTTTCAACATAAAACTGCACCTTTATAATAGAAGCATTACATGCATAATTGCAATTTGCGGTCACTTTTGATAATGGTGTTTTCCGCGAATGGAACATTAGCTGCTGAAATCGAGGAGACATGTGCATTCATACAGATACAGAAGCAAGGCAGTAGATCTATTTATAACTCGCGCCTCAGAGCAACACTTGATCTCTCTGCAGACAACTCTTCACCATATCGGTAATAACGTCCCCGCTACATGGAAAGGGGGAATAGTCAGGTTTTGCTGATTTGATATCAGAATCAAAATGCCTATAAATCCGACCAGATCCAGGATAAGAGATCGGAATGACCCGATCAACAGACCCGAGTTTCTGTCACTGAACCAGCCTCTCAGAAATAGCAACGAGGCACGGGGGACATTAAGACGGCCTGGTTTACTGAAACGCCAGCCAAGCCAACAGCAGCAGCAGCAACCTCAAAATGTACAGCAGGAGCCGCTTGAAAACAGCACTGAGGACCGCAGAGAATCTGTTAAACTTCCAGAAGAGGATTGCATACAACTCAACCTCCTTTAAGGCATTGCAAGGCTACTATATTTATTTGAAAATAAACCCCGGGAAAAGCATCCTCCATTCGCTATTTAAATGCATAGATCACATGTATCTTTTCCCACTGTCCCTGTTTCGAATACAGGTCCATTCTAAATCAAAACAAATTTCACACATATATTATTTAGTATATGTAAGACAGTATTAAATCAAGAATAGCATAGAAACAATTACTTTCTTTGTTGTTGACTTTTTCGAAATCATAGTTCCACACCTCATGTAGCCTAGCCATAGGCCTATATGTTTTAATTGGTTTGTATCACACTAAAGTGGCCGAATAACTTCAAATTAAGCACATTAATCTGCTTTACAAGAGGTGTAGAGCCTAACTGGAATACATAAGCAGCACATGAGTTTCAAGTTTGGTGAGATAATTTTCACATATAAATGCACCTTTATAATAGAAGCATTACATGAATAATTGCAATTTGCGGTCACTTTTGATAATGGTGTTTTCTGCTGAATGGAACATTTGTGCTTGTAGCCTACTACCATGTGCACATTGCTGCGCTTATAATGTGATTAAATAATATTTTGTACTATGGGGATAGTAAATTGACATAGGCTGGTGCTTTTGCTGTTCATTAGGCCTACTCATCTTGTTGGCTGACGAAAAGTAAATGTGGACAGTTCTTCCAATATCTTCAATATGGACCTCAGAATTGCATAAGGACGCATGCAATTGCGTCCCCAATGTGTCTGTCTTCACTTATAGCCTGTGAGGAGACCGCCGATCACTTGACGGAGCGGCAGCACTCAGAGAGAAGGGCACAACGGCCACTAACCACAAAAGGCATGGATTTTTTTTGCGTGCATTACAGCCACACAAATTTTAGGCATTATCAAGTGTTGTCAAATTGTGAATGAGTGACTGATGTAGTTTGTACAGCCTGCCACAAAAACTAAGCCAGAGCTCATGCCTTTCAAGCAACTTTTTTCAAATCACATTAGAGTGGCATCATGCAGC
>NW_019957531.1:242797-291636 GCF_002910315.2 Salvelinus sp. IW2-2015 | reverse complement strand
TTTGAAACGCCAGCCAAGCAACACAGCACCAGCACCTCAAACATGATACAGCAGAGCCGCTTGAAAACAGCACTGAGGACCGCAGAGAATCTGTTAAACTTCCAGAAGAGGATTGCATACAACTCAACCCCTCCTTTAAGGGCATTGCAAGGCCTACTATATTTATTTGAAAATAAACCCCGGGAAAAAGCATCCTCCATTCGCTATTTAAATGCATAGATCACATGTATCTTTTCCCACTGTCCCTGTTTCGATACAGGTCCATTCTAAATCAAAACAAATTTCACACATATATTATTTAGTATATGTAAGACAGTATTAAATCAAGAATAGCATAAGAAACAATTACTTTCTTTGTTGTTGACTTTTTCGAATCATAGTTCCACACCTCATGTAGCCTAGCCCATAGGCCTATATGTTTTAATATGGTTTGTATCACAACTAAAGTGGCCGAATAACTTCAAATTAAGCACATTAATCTGCTTTACAAGAGGTGTAGAGCCTAACTGGCATACATAAGCAGCACATGAGTTTCAAGTTGGGGGAGGATAATTTTCAGCATATAAATGCACCTTTATAATAGAAGCATTACATGAATAATTGCAATTTGCGGTCACTTTTGATAATGGTGTTTTCTGCTAATGGAACATTTGTGCTTGTAGCCTACTACCATGTGCACATTGCTGCGCTTATAATGTGATTAAATAATATTTTGTACTATGGGGGATAGTAAATTGACATAGGCTGGTGCTTTTGCTGTTCATTAGGCCTACTCATCTTGTTGGCTGACGAAAAGTAAATGTGGACAGTTCTTCCAATATCTTCAATATGGACCTCAGAATTGCATAAGGACGCATGCAATTGCGTCCCCAATGTGTCTGTCTTCACTTATAGCCTGTGAGAGAGACCCGATCACTTGACGGAGCGCGCAGCACTCAGAGAGAAGGGCACAACGGCCACTAACCACAAAAGGCATGGATTTTTTTGCGTGCATTACAGCCACACAAATTTTAGGCATTATCAAGTGTTGTCAAATTGTGAATGAGTGACTGATGTAGTTTGTACAGCCTGCACAAAAAACTAAGCAGAGCTCATGCCTTTCAAGCAACTTTTTTCAAATCATCATTAGAGTGGCATCATGCAGCCTTACAATGTATTAAAAATCATCAAAACATGTAGCCCAACGTTTGTAGAACCGGTAAAGTTACATTAATACATCTAAATTAAGCATATAGGAATATATAAACTACCGTTCAAAAGTTTGGGGTAACTTAGAAATGTCCTTTTCTCTTAGAAATGTCAAATTGATCAGAAATACAGTGTAAACATTGCTAATGTTATAAATGACTAATGTAGCTGGAAACAGCTGATTTTTAATGGAATATCTACATAGGCGTACAAAGGCCCATTATCAGCAACTCCAGGATGCTGGCCTTCTAGGCAGAGTTGCAAAGAAAAAGCCATATCTCAGACTGGCTAATAAAAATAAATGATTAAGCTGGGAAAAAGAACACAGACACTGGACAGAGGAACTCTGCCTAGATGGCCAGCATCCCAGAATCGCCTCTTCACTGTTGACGTTGAGACTGGTGTTTTGCGGGTACTATTTAATGAAGCTGCCAGTTGAGGACTTCTGTGAGGCGTCTGTTTCTCAAACTAGACACTCTAATGTACTTGTCCTCTTGCTCAGTTGTGCATCGGGGCCTCCCACTCCTCTTTCCATTCTGGTTAGGGCCAGTTTGCGCGGTTCTGTGAAGGGGGTAGTACACAGCGGTGTACGAGATCTTCAGTTTCTTGGCAATTTCTCGCATGGAATAGCTTTAATTTCTCAGAACAAGAATAGTCTGATGAGTTTCAGAAGAAAGTTCTTTGTTTCTAGGCATTTTGAGCCTGTAATTGAACCCACAAATGCTGATGCTCCAGATACTCAACTAGTCTAAAGAAGGACAGTTGTATTGCTTCTTTAATCAGGACAACAGTTTTCAGCTGTGCTAATATAATTGCAAAAGTTTTTTCTAATGATCAATTAGCCTTTTAAAATGATAAACTTGGATTAGCTAACCCAACGTGCCATTGGAACACAGCAGTGATGGTTGCTGATAATGGGCCTCTGTACGCCTATGTAGATATTCCATAAAAAATCTGCCATTTCAGCTACAAGTCATTTACAACATTAACATTAACAATGTCTTTCAGATCAATTATTTCAAATTATTATTTAAATTAAATTAAATAATTAAATAATTTCAACAACAAAAAAATTGTATTTCAGATCAATTTTATGTTATTTTAATGGACAAAAATGTGCTTTTAAAAAAACAAAACAAGGACATTTCTAAGTGACCCCAAACTTTTGAATGGTAGTGTATTTCTTTGTTAACCGCTCAACACAGAATAGCCGCATGTGCGCACTCCCTCAAATCGTTTGGAGAAAATATCCTTTCTATTTTTTTCAGCTTTGTTCATTTGTATTCTTCATACTATAAAATAATGCCACGGAATTCTAAGAAAATCTTGTGTGCTAAATTAACTAGTGTAGCCCTCAGCCATTTGGCATAGCCAGATCAGGACCTAACATAAGGACAACTCAGAGTATGCTATTCTGTTCTTCTGAAATAGACTTCTTAGACTTCATGCTTCTTTAGACCTGTCTAAAATAATGGATTTATTGTGAAGGTGTAGGCTATATTACATGGATTTATTATACTTTTTAAAATGTAGATGTTTCAAAGGTCTGCATCAGTGGCTTGTAGGCTATGTGTGTAAGCCAGGAGAAGCTAAATGTGTTTATGTTAATGGTCAATTACTGTGAAAGTGACAGTTGTTTCCTTGACAATCACCGGCTGACGAAAGTTTGTGACCGCCACAGCCCTATACAGTGGGGAGAACAAGTATTTGATACACTGCCGATTTTGCCGATTTTCCTACTTACAAAGCATGTAGAGGTCTGTAATTTTTATCATAGGTACACTTCAACTGTGAGAGACGGAATCTAAAACAAAAATCCCAAAAATCACATTGTATGATTTTTAAGTAATTAATTAGCATTTTATTGCATGACATAAGTATTTGATACATCAGAAAAGCAGAACTTAATATTTGGTACAGAATCCTTTGTTTTGCCAATTACAGAGATCATACGTTTCCTGTAGTTCTTGACCAGGTTTGCACACACTGCAGCAGGGATTTTGGCCCACTCCTCCATACAGACCTTCTCCAGATCCTTCAGGTTTCGGGGCTGTCGCTGGGCAATACGGACTTTCAGCTCCCTCCAAAGATTTTCTATTGGGTTCAGGTCTGGAGACTGGCTAGGCCACTCCAGGACTTGAGATACTTCTTACGGAGCCACTCCTATTGCCCTGGCTGTGTGTTTCGGGTCGTTGTCATGCTGAAGACCCAGCACGACCATCATCAATGCTCTTACTGAGGAAGGAGGTTGTTGGCTAAGATCTCGCAATACATGGCCCCATCCATCCTCCCCTCAATACGGTGCAGTCGTCCTGCCCCTTTTGCAGAAAAGCATCCCCAAAAATGATGTTTCCACCTCCATGCTTCACAGTTGGGATGGTGTTTCTTGGGTTGTACCATCCTTCTTCTTCCTCCAACACGGCGAGTGGATTTAGACCAAAAGCTCTATTTTTGAATCATCAGACCACATGACCTTCTCCCATTCCTCCTCTGGATCATCCAGATGGTCATTGGCAAACTTCAGACGGGCCTGGACATGCCGCCTGCTTGAGCAGGGGACCTTGTGTGCGCTGCAGGATTTAATCCATGACGGCGTAGTGTGTAACTAATGGTTTTCTTTGAGACTGTGGTCCCAGCTCTCTTCAGGTCATTGACCAGGTCCTGCCGTGTAGTTCTGGGCTGATCCCTCACCTTCCTCATGATCATTGATGCCCACGAGGTGAGATCTTGCATGGAGCCCCAACCGAGGGTGATTGACCATCATCTTAACTTCTTCTATTTTCTTCTATTTTCTAATAATTGCGCCAACAGTTTGTTGCCTTCCACCAAGCTTGCTGCCTATTGTCCTGTAGCCCATCCCACTTGTGCAGGTCTACAATTTATCCCTGATTGTCCTTACACAGCTCTCTGGTCTTGGCCATTGTGGAGAGTTGGAGTCTGTTTGATTGAGTGTGTGGACAGGGGTCTTTTATACAGGTAACGAGTTCAAACAGGTGCAGTTAATACAGGTAATGAGTGGAGAAACAGGAGGGCTCTTAAAGAAAAACTAACAGGTCTGTGAGAGCCGGAATTCTTACTGGTTGGTAGGTGATCAAATACTTATGTCATGCAATAAAATGCAAATGAATTACTTAAAAATCATACAATGTGATTTTCTGTATTTTTTTTTAGATTCCGTCTCTCAGATTGAAGTGTACCTAGATAATAATTACAGACCTCTACATGCTTTGTAGTAGAAAACCTGCAAAATCGGCAGTGTATCAAATACTTGTTCTCCCCACTGTATGTACATGAAGGCAGGGTAAAGTGACTAGGTGTCAGGATAGATAATAATAAGAGTAAAATACAGAACAGAGTAGCAGCAGGAAATGAAGAGTAAAAGTGTGTGAGTGTGCCTGTGTGTGTGTGTAATGTTTATGTACTGTATGTGTTTTTGTGTTGTTTCGGTATGTGTGTGTGTGCGTATGTAGTGTATGTGAATGTGTGTGGGTTTTTTGTGGGAGTGTCAATGTTGTGTGTGTGTGTGTGTATGGTGTGTATACACTGAGTGTACAAAACATTTGGAACACCTTCCTAATATTGAGTTGCAATGCACTTTGCCCTCAGAACAGCCTCAATTCTTCAGGGCATGGACTCTACAAGGTGTCGAAAGCGTTCCACAGGGATACTGGTCCATGTTGACTCCAATGCTTTCCACAGTTGTGTCAAGTTGGCTGGATGTCCTTTGGGTGGTGGACCATTCTTGATAAACACAGGAAACTGTTGAGTGTGAGAAACCCAGCAGCATTGCAGTTCTTGACACACTCAAACCGGTGCACCTGGCGCCAACTACCATATCCTGTTCAAAGGCACTTTAATATTTTGTCTTGCCCTATGAATAGCACACATATACAATCCATGTCTCAAATGTCTCAAGGCTTAAAAATCCTTCTTTAACCTGTCTCCTACCCTTCATCTACACTGATTGAAGCGGATTTAACAAGTGACATCAATAAGCGATCATAGCGTTCACCTGGTCAGTCTATGTCATGGAAAGATCAGGTGATCCTAATGTTTTGTACACTCATTGTATATAGTCTAGTGAGTGTGCGTAGGGTCAGTGCAAGATAGAGTCAATGCAGATAGTCCAGGTACCATTAATTGACTTTTTAGCAGTCTTATGTAGGTAGAAGGTGTCTCAGAGCCTGTTGGGCCAAGAAATTATTTATTTACTTAAAACCAGGTAAGTTGACTGACAACACATTCTCATTTACAGCAAGTACCTGGGGAATAGTTACAGAGAAAAGGAGATGAATGGGCCAGTTGGAAGCTGGGGATGATTAGTTGGCCATGATGGTATGAGGGCCAGATTGGGAATTTAGCCAGGACACCTGGGTTAACACCCCTACTCTTACGATAAGTGCCATGGGATCTTTAGTGACCATAAAGAGTCAGGACACCTGTTTAACATCCAATCCTAAAGACGGCACCCTACACAGGGCAATTTGGGATATTTTTTTCTACATTCAAGACAGGATAAACAAATTGATTCAGAAGATAATAAAATAAGTTTATTTTAATTACTTTTTTTCTCAACTTGTTTCTATTACTTTCTAGCATGTCAAGCTAACATACTCAGTAGGTAGCTAGCTAGTCATCTAGCTTTGTAGCCATGGATTGTGCACCTTCCATTGTTTAGAGAAGTAGCTACCTGCTGTAGACACCTAGTGGTTGTTTTTCTTTTCAAACCAGGGCAGAGGAAAGCAACATTCAACTACACAAATGCTGTTTACATTTTTACATTGATTTCCATACTGAATGAAGCACTTAAGGGACCTCATGGGAGCCATTTTTCACTTAATTTAAGAGGGACATTTTCCTTAAAATGTTTTGTGCAACTGACTTAAAGTTAAGGAAACTTTAAGGGAAAAGGTAAGAGGGAAATTTACTTAAGATGTTTTAGGCAACCGGGCCCTGGAGTCTTTGGCAATTTTTGGGGCCTTCCCCTGACACCGCCTGATATACAGGTCCTGGATGGCAGGGAGCTCAGCCCCAGTGATGTACTTGACTGTCCACACCACCCTCTGTAGCGTTTGCGTTCATTTGGTATACCAAGCGATGATGCAGCCAGTTAAGATGCTCTTAATGGTGCAGCTGTCTAATTTTTTGAGGATCTGAGGGCCCATGCCAAATATTTTCAGCCTCCTGAGGAGGAAGAGGTGCTGCCATGCCTGCTTCACGACTGTGCGGGTGTTTGTGGACCATGTTAAGTCCTTAGTGATGTGGAAACCAAAGAACTTTAAGCTCTCGACCCGCTACACAACAGCCCTGCCTTGCATGCATTTTTTGTAGGTAGAATAAAAGTGGTCTAGAATTTTAGCTTACTCTGGGTGAGGGGTTTCGTGTTTGTTTCTGGCCCCATCCAGACGTGTCTAGGAAAGCTGTCTGTGATATCTGTGTCCTCAGTAAGCTCTCTCATGTTGAAACAGTTGGAATACTGGTCATGAGCTGATTCACAATATAAAGAATGTTTTCAATAGGCTACCATCAGTGATAGACTGGCCACAGGGCAATTCTATCATATGCCAGATGGGCTGGTACATATTCAGCCACATGGGCCTTTCTAATATTTTTTGTTGTATAATAATAATAATAATAATAATAATAATAATAATAAAATGCTAATAATAGGGGCCAGTGTGCGGACTGCTTGTTGCAATTTTGATGAGGCTCTTGTTCAGGGCATGAATGGGATAACAAATCCAGTTTTTGGGGTCATCCGTAAAGAAAACTTTAAGCTTGTCTCTCAATTTAAAAAAAATGTGTCAATACATTGCCCCTTGATAACCAGCACTCCCCATATCATTGCATAGTGCAGAAAATACATGAGAGTTCAGGGACCTTGCTTTAACTTGTTATGGATAGGGGGCAGCATTTTCACGTTTGGATGAAAAGCGTGCCCAGAGTAAACTGCCTTCTACTCAGTCCCAATTGCTAATATATGCATATTATTAGTAGATTTGGATAGAAAACACTCCGAAGTTTCTAAAACTGTTTGAATGATGTCTGTGAGTATAACAGAACTCATATGGCAGGCGAAAAACTGAGAAAAATCCAACCAGGAAGTGGGAAATCTGAGGTTTGTAGGTTTTCAACTCTTGGCCTATCAAATACACAGTGTCTATGGGGTCATTTTGCACTTCCTAACGCTTCCACTAGATGTCAACAGTCTTTAGAACCTTGTTTGATGCTTCTACTGTGATATGGGGCCGAATGAGAGGGGAATGAGTCAGGGCTCTGGCAGAATGCCAGGAGCACGTGACGCTCGTTCACGTGAGAGCGAGCTCTGTTCCATTGCTTTTCTGAAGACAAAGGAATTCTCCAGTTGGAACATTATTGAAGATTTATGTTAAAAACGTGAGTTTAGATTGTGTACTGAACGCACGAACCAAAAGGAGTAATTTGGACATAAATTATGGACTTTATGGAACAAATAAAACATTTATTGTGGAACTGGGATTCCTGGGAGTGCATTTTGAAAAAGATCATCAAAGGTAAGTGAATATTTATAATGCTATTTCTGATTTATGTTAAATCCAACATGGCGGATATCTCTTTGGGTTGATTTGTTGTCTGAGCGCCGTACTCAGATTATTGCATGGTTTGCTTTTTCCGTAAAGTTTTTGGGAAATCTGACACAGCGGTTGCATAAAGGAGAAGTATATCTTTAAATCTGTGAATAACACTTGCATCTTTTATCAATGTTTATTATGAGTATTTCTGTGATTTGATGTGACTCTGTGCAAATTCACGGGATGTTTTGGAGGCAAAACCAAATGTAAACTGAGGTTTTTGGATATAAATATGAACTTGATCGAACAAAATATACATGTATTGCGTAACATGTTGTCCCGGGAGTGTCATCTGATGAAGAATATCAAAGGTTAGTGATTCATTTTATCAATATTTCTGCTTTTTGTGATTCCTCTCTTTGGTTGGAAAATCGCTGTTTACTTTCTGTGACTAACATAATGATATATTCTCCTTTCGCCGAAAAGCTTTTTTGAAATCGGACACTGTGGTTAGATTAATGAGAATTTTATCTTTAAAATGGTGTATAATACGTGTATGTTTGAGAAAATTGAATTATGATATTTCTGTTGATTGAATTTGGTGCCCTGCAATTTCATTGGCTGTTGGCGAGAGGTTCAGCTAGTCCTAGACAGGTTAACTAAGTTAACCATTTTCCAAAACGTCTTTCAAGTTGTCAGGCATTCCCTTGGCAGCAAGAGCCTCTCGACGGATGCTGCAGTGTACCCAAGTGGCGTCGGGAGCAACTGCTTGCACGTTACCACTCCACTATGTCTCCCTGTTATGGGCAGCAGCTACGTTTGGCTACATACGGACCGTTAGTGGAATTCCCGAGAGAGAGAGTAACAGTAAATGTGATTAGATGTTAATTATTTGACTAGGCTACCTGTATTTAACATTGTGTTATTTCGCTGAACACTAGATGGATTAATTTTATTTTTAGCAGTGAAACAAGGCTACTAAAAAACTCACCCAAATGTATAGCCCCATTGAAAAATATAAATGGACTGTTTGAAAATGTGAAGAATGTTTTTTAAATATATATATACAGTATATATATATCATTTCATTAATGTGAATCACATTTTTATTTGGTGTACCCCGATGGCATTGCGCGTACCCCTGGGGGTAACACAATTTGAAATATAGATTTTGATAGCTATCACAACATTTAAAGGAACAACCTCCGAATTGTTATTTGTTTTCATAAAATGCAACTTACTGGATTCATGTCAACTACTTCAGAGACCATAAAAGGCATTTCATTTTAAAATCTATTGTCCAACAAATGTTTAAAGGCCTTGCTTGTTTAATTATCAATGATAAGATTATTCAAATATATAATACAAATCTCCAAAGATCTTTTTGTTTTGTTTTATAGCATTATATATTGCTCCAGGGCTAATTTCATTGGCATATTTTTGTTAGCATTTTGTAGATATTCAGAAAATGTATCAACCTTTATAAAGCAAACATCATCCCTTCGGTCTAGCACAGCAAATACTTAAATAGTTTAAGCATATGTTGCAGAACAGTGATTCAAAAAAATATTTATTTTTATTTAACCTTTATTCAACTAGGCAAGTCAGTTAAAAACTTCTTGCCGCACGGATTCCTTTAGCGGGATCATTTTCGTAAACAACCGCTGAATTGCAGAGCGCCAAATTAAAAAAAAATACAAAAAATATTTATAATCATGAAATCACAAGTGAAATATACCAAAACACAGCTTAGCTTGTTGTTAATCCACCTATCGTGTCAGATTTAGAAAATATGCTTTACAGCGAAAGCAATCCAAGCGTTTGTGAGTTTATCAATCACTAGACAAAACAGTAAGAACAGCTAGCCTCAAATTAGCTTGGTCACGAAAGTCAGAAAAGCAATCAAATTAATCGCTTACCTTTGATAATCTTCGGATGTTTGCACTCACGAGACTCCCAGTTACACAATAAATGTTATTTTTGTTCAATAAAGATTAGTTTTATAACCAAAAACCGCCATTTGGTTTGCGCGTTATGTTCAGAAAACCACAGGCTCAATCCGGTCCTGAAAGGCAGACGAAAATTCCAAAAAGTATCCGTAATGTTCGTAGAAACATGTCAAACGTTTTTTATAATCAATCCTGAGGTTGTTTTTAACATACATAATCGATAATATTTCAACCGGACGGTAACCTATTCAATACTACAGAGAAAGAAAATGTCGAGCTACATCTCTCGCGCGCAGGAACTAATCAAAGGACACCTGACGCGTTTTGAAAAATCTCGCTCATTTTTCAAAATTAAAGCTTGAAACTATGTCTAAAGCCTGGTCACAGCCTGAGGAAGCCACTGGAAAAGGAATCTGGTTGATACCCCTTTAAATGGAGGAGGGGCAGGCAACGGAACAGGGATTTTTCCAAATAAAAGGCACTTCCGGGTTGGATTTCCTCAGGTCTTTGCCTGCAAAATCAGTTCTGTTATACTCACAGACAATATTTTGACAGTTTTGGAAACTTTAGAGTGTTTTCTATCCTAATTGGTCAATTATATGCATATTCTAGCATCTGGACCTGAGAAATAGTCAGTTTACCTTGGGAACGTTATTTTTCCAAACATAAAAGTTCTGCCCCCTAGCTGAAAGAAGTTAAGAACAAATTCTAATTTACAATGACGGCCTACCAGAAGGCAAAAGGCCTCCTGTGGGGACGGGGGCTGGGACTAAAAATAAATTAAATAAAAATATAGGACAAAACACACATCACAACGAGAGACAACACAACACTACATAAAGAGAGACCTAACACAACAACATAGCATGGCAGCAACACATAATAACACAGCATGGTAGCAACACAACATGACAACAACATGGTAGCAACAACATGGCAGCAGCATAACATGGTAGCAGCACAAAACATGGTTCAACAATTATTGGGCACAGACAACAACACAAAGAAGGTAAGAAGGTAGACACAACAATACATCACACAAAGCAGCCACAACTGTCAGTAAGAGTGTCCATGATTCTTTGAATGAAGAGGTTGAGATAAAACTGTCCAGTTTGAGTGTTTGTTGCAGCTCGTTCCAGTCGCTAGCTCCAGCGAACTGAAAAGACAAGCGATCCAGGGATGTGTGTTACTCATTTGCCTCAACAAGAGCCAGTCCGCCTGAGTATGCGTGTGCCGTTCAATACAAGTTCAATACAAACATAAGTAAAATATGGAAAATTAGTAATTTGACAACCCACAATAAAAACAATTCTATCAGGTGTTTTGGCACCTGATAGTGACAGTCTAACAGACTGTCATTATCGGCACTTGAAATGACAGTCTAACAGTCTATGATTTACAGAGTTGACAAAAGTGACATTTTTCTTATTCATTCAAGTGTTATACAGTGGCAATTTCGTTTTTGCTCACTTGCTTTATGACTGAAAGCTAAATAAAATAAACATAATTTAACCAAAATTAATATCCTATTAGGGAGATGGAGTTGATAGTTTATGATTGTGACCATGGTGATTTCAATATTGTTTGTTTAAATCTATCAAAAGTAGAGACCTTTACAGACCATGACTCATGTGGCACTATATGTAATTAAGACATGAAGAAGGGGTCCAGAACTGTTCGTTTGTCGTTTTTTGTTGTTTTGTTCAGTGTTCAGTTGATTGATTAAAATATGAACACTTACCACGCTGCACCTTGGTCCTCTTCTCCTTCTCCCGACGACGTTCGTTACAGAACTACCCACCACCAAAGGACCAAGCAGCGTGGTGGAATGGACTCCTGGACATGGGAGGAAATCTTGGACGGCAAAGGACCATGGGCACAGCCGGGAGAGTATCGCCGTCCGAAAGAGGAGCTGGAGGCAGCTAGAGCGGAGTGGCGACACTACGAGGAATTGGCTCGAGGTAACGGGCACGAGAGGCAGACCCAGAATTTTTTTGGGGGGTGGCACACGGGGAGATTGGCGGACTCAGGTAGGAGACCTGAGCCAACTCCCCGTGCTTACCGTGGCGAGAGAGTGACTGGGCAGGCACCGTGTTATGCGGTGAAGCGCACGGTGTCCCCAGTGCGCACGCATAGCCCGGTGCGCTACATCGCAGCTCCTCGAATCGGCCGGGCTAAAGTGGGCATCGAGCCAGTAGGGATGATGCCGGCTCAGCGCATCTGGTCTCTAGTGCGTCTCCTCGGCCCGGGTTATACTGCACCAGCCCTACGCACGGTGTCCCCGGTTCGCCAGCACAGCCCAGTGCGGCCTGTTCCAACTCCCCGCACTTGCCGGGCTACAGGGGGGGATCCAGCCAGGACGAGTTGTGCTAGCTCTGCGCTCGAGACCGCCAGTGCGCCTCCACGGTCCAATGCATCCGGTGCCTCGGCCAAGGACAAGGCCTCCTGCATGTCTCCCCAGCCTGGTGAGTTCTGTGCCTGTGCTAAGCCCTAACCCTCCAGCATGTCTCCCCAGCCTGGTGAGTCCTGTGCCTTCTCCCAGAGCCAGGCCTCCTGTGTGTCTCTCCATTCCAGTGGTGATCCATGGCACGAAGCCTCCAGTGATGATCCATGGCAAGAAGCCTCCAGTGATGATCCATGGCACGAAGCCTCCAGTGAATCATCCATGGCACAAAGCCTCCTGTGGATGATCCATGGCACGAAGCCTCCAGTGAGGATCCATGGCACGAAGCCTCCAGTGATGATCCATGGCACGAAGCCTCCAGTGAGATCCATGGCACGAAGCCTCCAGTGAGGATCCATGGCACGAAGCCTCCAGTGAGGAGTTATGGCACGAGGCCTCCAACGAAGGACGTCAGTCCGGAGCCTCCAGCAACGCCCTCTAGTCCGGAGCCTCCAGCGTCACCCTCCAGTCCGGAGCCTCCAGCGTCGCCCTCTAGTCCGGAGCCTCCAGCGACGCCCTCTAGTCCGGAGCCTCCAGCGTCTCCCTCCAGTCCGGAGCCTCCAGCGTCACCCTCCAGTCCGGAGCCTCCAGCATGGCCCTCCAGTCCGGAGCCTCCAGCGACACCCTCCAGTCCGGAGCCTCCAGCGACACCCTCCAGTCCGGAGCCTCCACGCACGCCCTCCAGTCCGGAGCCTCCAGCGACACACTCCTGTCCGGAGCAGCCAGAGTCTCCCTCCTGTCCGGAGCAGCCAGAGTCGCCCTCCTTCCGGAGCAGCCAGAGTCGCCCTCCTGTCCGGAGCAGCCAGAGTCTCCCTCCTGTCCGGAGCAGCCAGAGTCGCCCTCCTGTCCGGGGCTGTCCGGGGCCCGCTGCGAGGGTCCCCGATCCGGGGTCGGCGGCGAGGGTCCCCGCTCCAGAGGCGCCACCTAGTGGGCCAAGGTAGAGCGGGGTCCACGGCCCGCACCAGAGCCGCCACTGCGGTGAAATGCCCACCCAGACCCTCCCCTATAGGTTCAGGTTTTGCGTCCGAGTCCGGAGGGGTGGGGGGGGGGGGGTGCTGTCACGCCCTGACCTTAGAGATCCGTTTTATGTCTCTTTTTTGGTTGGTCAGGGCGTGAGTTTGGGTGGGCATTCTATGTCTGGTGTTCTATGTTATCCTTGTTTTGTATTTCTATGTGTTTGGCCTGGTATGGTTCCCAATCAGAGGCAGCTGTCTATCGTTGTCTCTGATTGAGAACCATACTTAGGTAGCCTGTTCCCACCTGTGTTTATGGGTAGTTATTTTCTGTTTAGTGTGTGTCGTCACCTTACAGAACTGTTCGTTTGTCGTTTTTGTTGTTTTGTTCAGTGTTCAGTTGATTGATTAAAATATGAACACTTACCACGCTGCACCTTGGTCCTCTTCTCCTTCTCCCGACGTTTGTTACAGAATCCCTGCTGTCTATGAGGTCATTTTCCGACGGTCTCAAAATACAGTGCCTTCATGGAGTATTCCTAAAGTAGCCTGAATTCAAAATTGATTACATAGATTTTACAATACCCCATAATTACAGAAATATCTCATGTACATAAGTATTCCCACCCCTGAGTCAATACATGTTAGAATCACATTTGGCAACGATTACAGCTGTGAGTCTTTCTGGGAAAGTCTCTATTGTACATGGATTGTACAATATTTGCACATTATTCTTTAAAAAATTATTCAAGCTTTGTCCAGTTGGTTGTTGATCATTGCTAGACAACCATTTTCCAGTTTTGCCATAGATTTTCAAGCCGATTTACATCAAAACTGTAACTAGGCTACTCAGGAACATTCAATGTCATCTTGGTAAGCAATTCCAGTGAATATTTGGCCTTGTGTTTTGGGTAATTGTCCTGCTGAATGGTGAATTTGTCTCCCAGTGGCTGTTGGAAAACAATCTGAAACAGGTTTTCCTCTAGGATTTAGCCTGTGCTTAGCTCTATTCCTTATCTTTTTACCCTAAAAAAACTCCCTAGTCCTTGCCGATGACAAGCATACCCATAACATGATGCAGACACCACCATGCTTGAACATATGCGGAGTGGTACTCAGTGATGTATTGTGTTGGATTTGCCCCAAACATAACGCTTTGTATTCAGGACATAAAGTTAATTTCTTTGCCATGTTTTTTGCAGTTTTACTTAAGTAACTTATTGCAAACAGGATGCATGTTTTGGAATATTTTCATTCTGTACAGGCTTCCTTCTTTTCACACTGTCATTACGTTTAGTATTGTGGTTGTATTGTGTGTTGTGTTGTTGATCCAGTGTCAGTTGTCTCCTATCACAGCCATTAACCTCTGTAACTGTTTTAAAGTCACCATTAGCCTCATGGTGAAATCCCTGAGCTGTTTCCTTCCTCTCTGGCAACTGAGTTAAGAAGGACGCCTGTGTTTTTGTAGTGACTGGGTGTATTGATACACCATCTCAATTTAATCAATTTTAAATGAAGGCTGTAACACAACAAAATGTGTAACTGATAACTGATTCATTATAATATGATACTAACAGATTATAAACAGTTCATGGATACTGACAAGGCTTATAATGGATTATGAGATCATCATAAAGGGATAGTTACAAAATTACGCTTTGGTTTCCTTAACCTATTAGCAGTCTATGGACAAGGTAAGACAGCAATTCACGCTTTTGTTTTGTTTACCTGGTCACTATCTGCAATGCTATTTTTTTGGCATTTTTGTCCAAAAACCAATGCAAGTCAACTGCTCTCCAGACCCTATAAACCCCTTTGTGTGATTGGTACAGTTGGCTAGGCTAGATGGGCTGGAATCTACAAACAGGGACAGATTTGGGGCATGCCAACTTTAAAAACAAGTGGTTGGCACTGGTAAAACTTGTACAGGTCCTGACTCAGATACCCTACTGTCTATCATCTAGGTCTAGGATGTTTTCTGTTAATCCTTTACGCTAACACATAATTTCCTCTCCCTCCTCAGCACTTTTACTGGACGTAATGACCGTCGCCGGAATGCAGAAACTCGTGAAGCGCAAAGGACCATGGGAGATGACGCCTGGCCTCTTTGATTACATAGCGATGGACATTTACTCTTTCCCAGCAGCACATGCAAGCCGGGCTGCCATGGTATCCAAGTTCCTTTTGTCACACTTAGTGCTCGCTGTCCCTCTGCGCATCTTACTGGTGCTGTGGGCTTTCCTGGCCGGCATGTCCCGCGTCCTTCTTGGCCGCCACCACCTGACAGATGTGGGATTTGGTTTTGCATTGGGCTATCTCCATTTCAATCTAGTTGAAATGGTGTGGCTTCCCTCCAACACTTGCCAAACTTTGATCTCCATCGGGAAACTCAGTTGGATCCCCCTCTAATGACAATATCAGCATTTTAGGAAACCCACAAAAGCTTGACATCCTCCTATCCCTCGGTCCCTATTTTAGTTACGTTTTTCTGTCACAGCCCCTCACTGGCCCTCATGTCATTTTAAATAGAAGTCTATGAAGACATAATGTATGTTAATCACATTTACCCCTAGATAATACGTTTTTTTTCAGCTTTGACTGAATTTCTTTCTCCAGTGTAAATGCAGTATGCAAGGAAATTAATGCATCCTTGTGACACATTTCCGATGCCTTTCTGACTAGCGTTTATTTATTACATTTTGATCCACAATTTTTAGTTTTGTCAACATATATGACAATTAATTTTTTACTATAAAAAAACATTGTTTTTAAAACTCATTCTCTGCACCTGAAAGTGTATGTATTTAAAAATTGCAAGTATCAGTAAAACAATCATAAGCTATCAGGGATTTTGTGAAAGACACACTTTTACATGACTCACTGTCAGATATTTTGTGTACAGTATGCAGGAGAAGATACAGGTAACTGCCAAAGTAAACACTTGAGTAAATGAGGGACGCAAAGTATATTGATAGCAGATGCTTCCAACCAAGTGTGGTTCCTGAGTTAAAAAAAGCAATTAACATCCCATCATGCTTAGGGTCATGTATAAAATGCCTAGTTGCCCATTACTTTGGCTACCATGGCAAGATGAAGAGATCTCAGTTACTTTGAAAGAGGGGTGTCAAAAGAGCATTATCTGGCCCAAGGACCCACAGCAAAAATCAGTTTTTTTTCTTCACTACTTTCATTTATCTGCAGTCCATATTTAGCCTTAAAACTAAGTGTTTTACCATTTTCTTTTCAGGACATTTAGGGCTACAAGTAGAATAATTTGACATAAACAGTTGCATTCATGAGTTTTATTGACAAATGTCAATAAAAAATGTTGGTCTGCCAATCAAAAACCTGACTAAACTAATTTCTAAGAATGCTGTAAGTACAGAAATGTTTTGCTCAGTGGGAAATGAATATCCAACTATTGTGTGGCTTGTGAGCATCATATACAGTTGAAGTCGGAAGTTTACATACACTTAGGTTCGAGTCATTAAAACTTGTTTTTCAACCACTACACACATTTCTTGTTAACAAACTATAGTTTTGGCATGTCGGTTAGGACATCTGCTTTGTACATGACACAATAATTTTTTCCAACAATTGTTTACAGACAGATTATTTCACTTATAATTCACTGTATCACAATTCCAGTGGGTCAGAAGTTTACATACACTAAGTTGACTGTGCCTTTAAAAAGCTTGGACAATTCCAGAAAATGATTAGAAGCTTCTGATAGGCTAATTTACATAATTTACATAATTTGAGTCAATTGGAGGTGTACCTGTGGATGTATTTCAAGGCCTACCTTCAAACTCAGTGCCTCTTTGCTTGACATCATGGGAAAATGAAAAGAAATCAGCCAAGACCTCAGAAAAAAGACCTCCACAAGTCTGGTTCATCCCTGGGAGCAATTTCCAAATGCCTGAAAGTACCACATTCATCTGTACAAACAATAGTTTGCAAGTATAAACACCATGGGATCACGCAGCGGTCATACCGCTCAGGAAGAAGACGCGTTCTGTCTCCTAGAGATGAACGTACTTTGGTGCGAAAAGTGCAAATCAATCCCAGAACAACCTCAAAGGACCTTGTGAAGATACTGGAGGAAACAGGTACAAAAGTATCTATATCCACAGTAAAACGAGTCCTATATCGACATAACCTGAAAGGCCGCTCAGCAAGGAAAGGCCGCTCCAAAACCACCATAAAAAAGCCAGACTACGGTTTGCAACTGCACATGGGGACAAAGATCGTACTTTTCGTACTTTTTGTCCTCTGGTCTGAGGAAACAAAAATAGAATTGTTTGGCCATAATGACCATCTTAATATGTGGAGGAAAAAGGGGGTGGCTTGCAAGCCGAAAATCACCATCCCAACCGTGAAGCACAGGGGTGGCAGCATCATGTTGTGGGGGTGCTTTGCTGCAGGAGAGACTGGTGCACTTCACAAAATAGGTGGCATCATGAGGAGGAAAATTATGTGGATATACTGAAGCAACATCTGGAGACATCAGTCAGGAAGTTAAAGCTTGGTTGCAAATGGGTCTTCCAAATGAACAATGACCCCAAGCATACTTCCAAAGTTGTGGCAAAATGGCTTAAGCACAACAAAGTCAAGGTATTGGAGTGGCCATCACAAAGCCCTGACCTCAATCCTATAGAAATTTTGTGGGCAGAACTGAAAAAGCGTGTGCGAGCAAGGAGGCCTACAAACCTGACTCATTTACACCAGCTCTGTCAGGAAGAATGGGCCAAAATTCACCCAACTTATTGTGGGAAGCTTGTGGAAGGCTACCCGAAACGTTTGACCCAAGTTAAACAATTTAAAGGCAATGCTACCAAATACTAATTGAGTGTATGTAAACTTCTGACCCACTGGGAATGTGATGAAAGAAATAAAAGCTGAAATGAATCATTCTCTCTACTATTATTCTGACTTTTCACATTCTTAAACTAAAGTGGTGATCCTAACTGACCTAAAACAGGGAATTTTTACTTGGATTAAATGTCAGGAATTGTGAAAAACTGATGCTGTTCTAATTGCCTAAGATGCTATTTTTACATGAATGGAAATACGTGTCTCTACGTTTTCTTTACAGTAATTTCAGCAACACACTTTATATTGTGTTTAATTTTGTGGGTTTTGCCTTAAATATTGTCCGTTTCAAATGTGTAAGCGATAGCTTCCTGAAGCATTCAGATCAAAATATTTCTATGCGGTAATTCTTTTCATGCCACCACATAATGAAACTGCTGTCCTTTTGTAAGGCAGTCTACAGTTACTGGTTAAAACAAAAGTTCAGATTGAAATTAGATTTTTCAATAGATCAACATTTTGGATAAGTAAGGTGTGGGACAGGGTTGCGTAATAATAAAGTATTCAGTAAGTAAGCATTCACTGAACAGATTGATTTGAATTCAGATGGATGAAATTCTACTGGGTTAGGGTTGGTTTAATTCTATTACAAAGTGGGTCATTTATCTTTGAACAATGAAATGTTACCAGCAATCTTTTCATGTACTTTCTGATCTTGAATAGTGTATACACGCATGCGTCTATGTATTGGCATATCCATTAAACATAAATTATATCCTCAATTGATTTGCTGAAATGTGTGACATTTTGTATGGATGAGAACATAAGGGACAGTGCCCTCGAGATGCAGGTGCATTTTATGTAGGTGCATTCTATTTTTACAGAGGTCTGCTCCATCTAGGACACCTTTAACAATACCCTCCTCTGCGCTATACAGTAGCTGTACACTTTGTCAACATGGCAATTATTTGTTGGATGTGCCTGAACCAAACGCAATTTTAATATGTCAATTCAACTATTTATTCAATGGTATTCATCAACATAGTAATGTAATGCAATATTATGGACCTTTATCCCGTATATACACTACATAGCCAAAAGTATGCTCATCGAACATCTCATTCCAAAATCATGGGCATTCATATGGAGTTGTTCCCCCCTTTACTGCTATAACAGCCTCCACTCTTCTGGGAAGGCTTTCACTAGATCAGGGCTCTCCAACCCTGTTCCTGGAGAGCTACTGTGCCATCCTGTAGGTTTTCACTCCAACCCTAATCTAGCACACTTATTTCTAATAATTAGCTGGTTGATCAACTGAACCAGGTTAGTTACAACTGGGGTTGGAGTGAAAACATACAGGAAGGTAGCTCTCCAGGAACAGGGTTGGACACCCCTGTACTAGATGTTGGAACATTGCTGTGGGGACTTGCTTCCATTCAGCCTCAAGAGCATTAGTGAGGTCAGGCACTGGCTCCCAGTCAACATTCCAATTCATCCCAAAGGTGTTCAATGGGGTTGAGATCAGGGCTCTGTGCAGGCCAGTCAAGTTCTTCCACAACAATCTCGACAAACCATTTCTGTGTGAACCTCGCTTTGTGCATGTGGGTATTGTCATGATGAAACAGGAAAGGGCCTTCCCCAAACTGTTACCACAAAGTTGGAAGTACAGAATCGTCTAGAATGTCAATGTATGCTGTAGCGTTAAGATTTCCCTTCACTGGAACTAGTGGCCTGGCCCTAACCATGAAAAACATTATTCCTCCTCCACAAAATTGTACAGTTGGCACTATGCATTGGGGCAGGAAGTGATTTTCTGGAATCCGCCAAACCTAGATTCGTCCGTCGAATTGCCAGATGGTGATTCATCACATTTTTACGCGCGGTGCGCTTCAGCACTCGGCTGTTCCATTCTGTGAGCTTGTGTGGCCCACAACTTCCCAATAACAGCCCTTACAGTACAGTTGACCGGCGCAGCTGTAGCAGGACAGAATTTTGATGAACTGACTTGTGTCATGTTGAAAGTCACTGAGCTCTTCAGTACGGGCCATTCTACTGCCAATGTTTGTCTTTGGAGATAGAATGGCTGTGTGCTCGATTTTATACACCTCAGCAACGGGTGTGGCTGAAATAGCCGATTCCACTACTTTGAAGGGGTGTCCACATACTTTTGTATGTGGCCATGTAATGTATTTGTGTGTGTCAGCGAGAGAGATAGAGAATGGGAGCGAGAGACATCAGTGCATTTTTCTTATGCCTGTCATGTGATCTTAGTCTCACAGTTGCAATGGTAAGTATCTTGTTTGGCAATTAAAATGGCCGTCAGGGGAATTTTGTTGTTGCTGCAGCAGAGGCAGTCTGTGTTTCACAGAAGGTGTCACTAACACAAGGTTGTTGTTGTGCTGCCTCTCCTGCCTGGTCTCATAGACTAAAGGTAACATAGTAACTGTAAATCCAGGACACTCAAATTAGTATGATATGTTACGTTTGGTATGGTTACATAAGACATAAGGTAAGGTAAGGCATATACGAAGGTAGGGTGGTTGGTCAGGGGGGATGGGTAGGTGTATAACACAAATGTTTTGCAACCCAAAAGTTGTGTGTTCAAATCTCATCACAAACAACTTTAGCAACATTGCAAGTACTTATTACTTTTTAACTACGTTGCACCTACTTAGCATGTTAACTAACCCTTCACCTAATCCTAACCTTAACCCTTTAACCTAACTCCTAACCTGAACCATAACCCCTAGCCTAGCTAATGTTAGCTTAGGTAATGTTAGCATTAGCTACCTAACCACCTAGCTAATGTTAGCCACAACAAATTGGAATTTGTAACATACCATACGTTTTGCAAATATGTAATACATTGTTGAAATTGCAATTCTTAACATATAAGAATTGTAATTCAAATCATATGAGATGTATGATGGAAATCCACAAATTAATACTTAATACATTTACTATGTTACGTCTACCCCTGAGTCCGAGTTGCTCCTGACAGACTGAGGCTCATAAAGCAGCTGCCTTTATCAGTCTAAACACCACCACCACCACCACTCCTACCACTCCTCCTCCTCCTTCTCATGATGGTGATCCAGTAACTTTACTGGAGCTCAAGTCTGACTCAGCACTCTATAAATACCTGCCTGAGCTCAGACATTCACGTCTCTGGACAAGCATGCCTCATCGTTTTAACATCAAACCTTTCCTTACACCCCACCCTGGCAAATGCATTCGTCACATGGTCACTGTTTTGGCAGTACACTGTAAGACTTTTCTGTAATTTCAACCGTAAAACACTGTAGAATGCACAGTAAAATACCGTGAATGTGTTTTACAGATTTAATTATGATGCATTGTGGGAAAATGTTAAAATAATCCCTGGCTCATTAACATATCTTAATGTAGGCCTTGTAAGAGGCTATATTTGTTGCGCCCATGAGTGAGAAGGCTGTACACCACAGAATACAATGATATACTGTATCAAAACCTTATGTACAACACTAGTGGATACATGGTATTGTTGTTTCTGACTCATTAACCTATTTTGAGATGTGTCTTCTAAGAGGCTATATTTGTTGCACCCTTTAGTGAGAATGTGGTACGATTTAATTTATAACAAATTATTTTATGGAAGGGACAGATCAGAGTGGTAGTGTTAAACCTGTAATGGTTGAGTGGCTAGCAATGTCCTTTTGATCTGTTTTGTCTTGTAGTTACTGTCAGGTTAGAAGCCTTTGTTAAGGCCTAAAGTGCAAGTGCTATGAAAAACCAAGTATCAGTTGGTATGCTGTAATATATAATTACATATTCACTATTAGCAATCGTTTTTTCTGTATAATTCAACAATAAAGTACTGTATTGATGTTTTGTGGTATATTTACTGCAACATACTGAACATGATGGTGTACTGTGGAAAATGGGATTTCTATGTGGATCTAGATTTCTAAGGCACTTGCTTGCAGTTCCTATCGCTTCCACTGGATGTCAGCAGTCTTTAGAAATTGGTTGATGTTTTTCTTTTGAGTAATGAAGAAGTATGGCTGTTCAGAACGAGGGTCGAGTCTAGTGTACTGTTGTCGTTGGGGCGCGTGACCTGAAAGCTCGCTCCACTTTATTTTCGTCCGGTATTGAACACAGTTTATCCCGTCTTAAATTTTACCGATTATTTACGTTAAAAAATACCTAAAGTTGTATTAGGAAAGATGTTTGAAATGTTTGGATCAAGATTACAGGTAACTTATTATATATTTTGTAGTTATATTGCGCGAGTTGGAACCAGTGTTTTTCTGAATCAAACACGCCAAATAAATGGATATTTTGGAGATATAACAACGGAATTTATCGAACAAAAGGACCATTTATGATGTTTATGGGACATATTGGAGTGCCAACAGAAGAAGATCTTCAAAGGTAAGGCATGAATTATATCGTTATTTCTGAGTTTTGTGTCGCGCCTGGTGGGTTGAATTATGATTTTCATGTGTTTGTTTGATGGGGTGCTGTCCTCAGATAATAGCATGGTTTGCTTTCGCCTCAGATCCCCTGGTGTAGTAGGAGCTGGTGTAGTAGGATTCAATCTTATTCCTGTATTGACGCTTGGCTTGTTTGATGGTTCGTCTGAGGGCATAGCAGGATTTCTTATAAGCGTCCGGAATAGTCTCCCACTCCTTGAAACCAGCAGCTCTAGCCTTTAGCTCGATGCGGATGTTGCCTGTAATCCATGGCTTCTGGTTGGGATATGTACGTACAGTCAATGTGGGGATAACGTCGTCGATGCACTTATTGATTAAGCCGATGAATGAGGTGGTGTACTCCTCAATGCCATTGGATGAATCCCGGAACATATTCCAGTCTGTGCTAGCAAAACAGTCCTGTAGTGTAGCATCTGCGTCATCTGACCACTTCCATATTGAGCGAGTCACTGGTAATTCCTGCTTTATTTTTTGCTTGTAAGCAGGAATCAGGAGGATATAATTATGGTCAGATTTGCCGAATGGAGTGCAGGGGTGAGCTTTGTATGCATCTCTTCAGTGCATCTTTGACATTATCGATCAGTGTGTCTTTGTATGCGGATGACTCAACACTATACAATCAGCTACTACAGCGACTGAGATGACTGCAACACTTAACAAAGAGCTCTAGATAGTTTCGGAAAGGGTAGCAAGGAATAAGTTAGTCCTAAATATTTCCATAACTAAAAATATTGTATTTGGGACAAATCATTCACTAAACCCTAAAACTCAACTACATCTCGTAATGAATAATGTGGAAATTGCCTAAACTGCTTGGAGTAACCCTGGATTGTAAACTGTCATGGTCAAAACATGTTGATAGAACAGTAACTAGGATGGGGAGAAGTCTGTCCATAATAAAGCACTGCTCTGACTTCTTAACAACACTATCAACAAGGCGGGTCCTACAGGCCCTGGTTTGTCGCACCTAGAATAATGTTCAGTAGTGTGGTCAGGTGCCACTAAGAGGGACTTGGGAAAATTGCATTTGGCTCAGAACAGCGCAGCATGGCTGGCAGGACTTGCAGCGCGATCTGCGTCAGAAATAGGAATGACTTATATTTTACATGCTGACCAGACCAGACACG
This sequence comes from Salvelinus sp. IW2-2015, assembly GCF_002910315.2. Lineage (NCBI taxonomy): Eukaryota > Metazoa > Chordata > Actinopteri > Salmoniformes > Salmonidae > Salvelinus > Salvelinus sp. IW2-2015. The sequence goes on along the minus strand of NW_019957531.1, from coordinate 268,138 downwards.
TCGCGCGCCAACGAGCGTCTGCGTTGCCAAGGGCTAAAATAGAAGTCATTCCTATTTCTGACGCAGATCGCGCTGCAAGTCCTACCTCTCCCATCTCCTCATTGGTTTATAGAAGCAGGTACCCACGTGCCATCTCCTCATTTGGTTATACCCACGTGGGTGATTGAAAGACGAACTGTTTTGCCGGTAATACTATGAAAGTGTAGATGCCAATCACCATATAAGACAAAAAATCCTGGAAGGAGGAGAGATGACTAGAAACGATTCGGTTGACCGTTTTATGTGTGGATTAATTGTCGGAGTATTTATTTATTTATTTTATTTTTTTATATATTTTTTTATTGTAGAAAAATCAGTATACATACAAGAAGTATATAAACAGACAATGATAACATATGCTAGGGGGTACAACAAATGACAGATTATACAAAGACCTTAAAAGATGCACACATATTGATTGTTTTAAAAGCTTTGTTATTAGAAAATGTATTAGAAGAATGTCTTAATGTACTGCTCAAATCCTTATAGAAACAGAGTGTTTTTTTTTAATTACATTTATGAATAGACATTTTCCCATTAGCACAATTAGATTTTAAGGTAAAATTGTTTTTATTTTCTTATTATGGTTAAGGAAACCGAGCAGCACATTCTCCCATAAAACACAAAGTCATCAAGAATCGAACATAAACGGAATATCTTTCCATAATGTTTTACATGTAGACAATGAAAATAAATGCGAACTGGATGTCTCAACACAAAAAGTACAATCAATGTTAATGTTTTTTGAGTTTCTTCAGGTATGATTCGCAGGTATATACTTATGGATCATTCTGAGAGACCTCTTTGACCTTGTTAACAAGCAGTATTTGTGTGGTAATACTCATGCTTTTCCAACAGATATGCGACCAATGTCATGGGGAGAACAAGTATTGACACAATATTTGCAGGTTTCCTACTATACAAATGTAGAGGTCTGTATTTTATCATAGGACATTCAATGTGAGAGACGGAATCTCAAACAAAAATCCAGAAAATCATTGTATTTTAGTATTAATTTGCATTTTTATGCATGACATAAGTATTTGATCACCTACCAACCAGTAAGAATCCGGCTCTCACAGACCTGTAGTTTTCTTTAAGAGCCCTCCTTCTCCACTCATTACCTGTATTAACTGCACCTGTTTGAACTCGTACTCTGTATAAAAGACACCTGTCCACACACTCAATCAAACAGACTCCAACCTCTCCACAATGGCCAAGACCAGAGAGCTTGGTAAGGACATCAGGGAAAAATTGTACTCGCACAAGGCTGGGATGGGCTCAGGAAATAGGCAAGCAGCTTGGTAGAAGGCAAACTGTTGCGCAAATTAGAAAATGGAAGAAGTTCAAGATGACGGTCAATCACCGTGGTGGGTCCATGCAAGATTCACCTCGTGGGGATCAATGATCATGAGGAAGGTAAGGGTTAGCCAATACCACGGCAGGACTGGTCAATGACCTGAAGAGAGCTGGGACCAAGTCTCAAAGTAAACCATTAGTAAACACCACGCCGTCATAGATTAAAATCTGCAGTGCTGACGCAAGGTCCCCCTGCTAAGCCAGCGCATGTCAGGCCCGTCTGAAAAATTGCCAATGACCATGTGGATGATCCAGAGGAGGAATGGAGAAGGTCATGTGGTCTGATGAGACAAAATAGAGCTTTTGGTCTAAACTCCACTCGCGTGTTTGGGAAGAAGAAGGATGAGTAACCCCAAGAACACCATCCCAACCGTGAAGCTGGACGTGGAAACATCATTCTTTGGGATGCTTTCTGCAAGGGACAGGACGACTGCACCGTATTGAGGGGAGATGGATGGGCCATGTAATCGCAATCTTGGCCAACAACTCCTTCCCTTCAGTAAAAGCATTGAAGATGGGTCGTGGCTGGGTTTCACCAGTGACAACAAACTGAACACACAGCCAGGGCCAACAAGAGTGGCCCGTAAGAAGCATTGATAGAGCTCTGGAGTGGCCAGCAATCTCCAGACCTGAACCGCAGTTCGTGAATAATACATCTATGGAAGAGTACATCATCTGAAAAGTCCGTATTGCCCAGCGACAGCCCCGAAACCTGAAGGATCTGGAGAAGATCTGTATGGAGGAGTGGGCCAAAATCCCTGCTGCAGTGTGTGCAAACCTGGTCAAGAACTACAGGAAACGTATGATCTCTGTAATTGCAAACAAAGCCGGAATTCTTACTGGTTGGTAGGTGATCAAATACTTATGTCATGCAATAAAATGCAAATAATTTCCTTAAAAATCATACAATGTGATTTTCTGGATTTTTGTTTTAGATTCCGTCTCTCACAGTTGAAGTGTACCTATGATAAAAATTACAGACCTCTACATGCTTTGTAAGTAGGAAAACCTGCAAAATCGGCAGTGTATCAAATACTTCTTCTCCCCACTGTATTCCAGTAACTTGTGACATAAGGAATGGATACAATATCCCTTTGAAATAAAGCATGTATAGACCTATTTTTCTGGGGGAGCAAGGAGAAACACATTTTCCCTATTGGAGAGTGGAGAGTCAACTGGATTAAGCGAGGGTAGGTCAAGAAGGTGAGGTCTGGCTACACCTCTAAATAACATGAGAGTTCCAGATGGAATAGCATCAAAGACTATGACGAACTGTCTAGGTGTTACAGGGATATTGTAACGAGATAAAAATTCCTCATAATTAAGTAACAATCCTTCTGCATTAAAAAGTTGACTCGCCGGTAGGATATGATTATTGAACCAGTTCTTAAAAAATAAAGACTTGTTTCTATACAAAATGTCCTTATTGTTCCAAATTAAATACGTATGAGGGGAAAAATTGTGTTTATATATTATTGACCACGCTAAGAATACTTAGCAGATAATTTTGCAGGAATATTATCAATGTTATAGTTACAAAGTAACATAAAATTAAGGCCACCAAAACGGGACAAGATATAATGAGGAATGAAATTCCAAATTGAAGTAGGATTCTTAAAAAAATGTTTAGCCCAATTTATCTTAAAAGTATTATTCAAAGTAGGAAAATCTAAAGAATTGAGTCCACCATATTCATATGAGTTCATAACAACAGATTTCCTAATACAATGTGCACGATTTTTCCAGATGAAGTTGAAAAGCACCTGGTCAATCGCTTTACCTATTTTGTTATCAAGATATAGAGACGGGGCTGCATAAGTAGGTCTGGAGATACCTTCAGCTTTAGAAAGCAATACTCAACCTTTCAAGGATAAATCCCTCTGCAACCAATGGTTCAACTTCTGTCACGCCCTGACCATAGAGAGCCCTTGGTTCTCTATGGTATTGTAGGTCAGGGCCTGACTAGGGGAGTGTTCTAGTTTTCATATTTCTATGTTGGTGTGCTTGGTATGGTTCCCAATTAGAGGCAGCTGGGTATCGTTGCCTCTAATTGGGGATCATATTTAGGTAGCCGTTTTTCCACCTGTGTGGGTGGGATATTGTTTTTTTTGAGAGAGTGCATGTAGCACTTCAGTACTGCATGGTCGTTGTTTGTTTCTTGGTTTGTTTAAGTTTCACTATAATGAAGATGTGGAACTCGAATCACGCTGCGCCTTGGTCCATCTCTCCACACGATCGTGACAACTTCTTTTAGTTTTTTTCAATAATAGGTATAAAATTTAATAAGCATCTTTCCTGTTGATACTTAGATATGGTAATCCCAAGGTATGTTACTTTTTCCTTGACTGGAATATTGCATATAGAGGGTATCACACAGTCTTTAACAGCAAACAATTCACACTTATTCAGGTTTAGGAAAAAAACAGATGCTTTGGAAAATATATTTATCACATCGACTGCTCTAGGAATCTGGTCCATCTTTCAAAAAGAGGGTTGTGTCATCTGCAAGTTGACTTATGATAATAGCTCTGTCCGCAATAGAGATCCCTTTTATGTTACTGGATTTAACAAAACTTGTAATAAATTGGGTTGCAAGCAGGAAGAGGTATGGCGAAATTGGGCAACCCTGCCTAATTCCTCTTTTCAAATCAAATTGTATTTTTTTATTTCACCTTTATTTAACCAGGTAGGCTAGTTGAGAACAAGTTCTCATTTGCAACTGCGACCTGGCCAAGATAAAGCAAAGCAGTGTGACACAGACAACAACACAGAGTTACACATGGAGTAAACAATAAACAAGCCAATAACACAAACAAGTCAATGACACAGTAGAAAAAAGAAAGTCTATATACAGTGTGTGCAAAAGGCATGAGGAGGTAGGCAATGAATAGGCCATAGGAGCGAATAATTTCAATTTAGCAGATTAACACTGGAGTGATAAATGAGCAGATGATGATGTGCAAGTAGAGATACTGGTGTGCAAAAGAGCAGAAAAGTAAATAAAATAAAAACAGTATGGGGATGAGGTAGTTAGATTGGGTGGGCTATTTACAGATGGACTATGTACAGCTGCAGCGATCGGTTAGCTGCTCAGATAGTTGATGTTTAAAGTTGGTGAGGGAAATAAAAGTCTCCAACTTCAGCAATTTTTGCAATTCGTTCCAGTCACTGGCAGCAGAGAACTGGAAGGAAAGGCGGCCAAATGAGGTGTTGGCTTTGGGGATGATCAGTAAGATTTACGTGCTGGAACGTGTGCTACGGGTGGGTGTTGTTATCGTGACCAGTGAACTGAGATAAGGTGGAGCTTTACCTAGCATTGTAACGGCATTCAGAGGAAGAAGGTGAGGACCAAGGTGCAGCGTGATACGTGTTCATATTATTTATTCGAAACTGAACACTGAATACAAAATAACAAAGGAATAACCGGAACAGTTCTGACAGGTTCAACAAACACTAAACAGAAAATAACCACCCACGACTAAAAGTGGGAAAACAGGCTACCTAAGTATGGTTCTCAATCAGAGACAACAATAGACAGCTGCCTCTGATTGGGAACCATACCAGGCCTAAACATAGAAATACAAAACCTAGACATACAAACATAGAATGCCCACCCACATCACACCCTGACCAAACAAAAAATAGAAACATACAAAGCAATCTACGATCAGGGCGTGACAAGCATAGAATTATATCTCCTAAATCTAGGAGAAGTGCCATGCTTTCCCATTCATATAAAGAGTTTAAATAGTACTACAAAATATTTCCCCAAAACCACATTTCTCAAGGGAGAGAAATTAAAACTCATGTTCCACTGTATCGAAGGCTTTATTAAAGTCTAAGAAGACAATAAAACTATCTTCGAAAATTAAATTAGAATAGTCAATAAGGTCTAACACCAGTCGGATATTATTAGATATATGTCTATTCCTCATGAAGCCAGATTGGGTCTCTTCTATAATTGAGTCCAATACTGCCTTCATTCTTTTTGCAAATATAGAGGCTAATATTTTGTAGTCATTATTGAGCAGACAGATTGGATGCCAATTATCGAGTAGAATTACTTAATGTAATCAGACCTTGAGTCAAACTGGGAGGGAGAGCATTATTTACAATGCTTTCAGAAAAGACCTCCATCAGAAAAGGGGCCAACTGAATTTTTTTTGTAAAACTCAGCAGATATACCATCAGTCCCAGGATACTTATTATTTTTAAGGTGTTCAATAGAATAAATGATTTCTTCAACTGTAATAGGGTCATCACACTGTTCCCTCTCAGCCTCCCCAATTGATTTCACATCCCCCAGAGAGTCAAAAAAAGTGTTGAGCAAACCTCTCAATACTTAGAACTATATAAATTCCTGTAGAAGTTGCAACTAAAGTTAGAGATTAATTTGGGATCATCTGTGATGAGAACATTAATATTTAATTGTTGAATTGTATTCTTTTTAGAGTGGTATTTTTCTAACCTGAAAAAATAAGATGAATTTTGTTCACCCTCCTGTAGCCACTTCTTCCTAGATCTGACAAAGGCTCCCTCTGCTTTCAGTTTATACATATCATCCAACTTGTTTTGTAGCTCAAACAGAACAGATTTGTTCTCCTCTGAGAGACTTTCAACAGGCTTTTGAACAAGAGAGGTGATCTTTGTAATTACACTTTCTTCTTCAGCTCTCCTTGTCTTGGCAAGAATACTCCCATATTTTCTTAAATATTTTCCAACCTCATATTTTAAAAGCTCCCAGTTATTACTGTATGAATGGTCATTTATAGCTTTGTTCCAAAAGTGTGTAATTAAATTGTTTATCTCCATCTTGACCAACTCATGTTTTAATATAGCTATTAAGCTTCCAGTAGGATGCTCTGCCAAGGCCATTATCAGAGATAAAAAGTTTAATGTCAATATAAATAGCTCTATGATCAGTAAGGGGAGTGGCAGAAAAACCCTGTTTATCAAAACATTTAGACACCAGCCAGAAATCTATGCGTGATTGTCTGGAGCTTGCCTTATTACTCCATGTGAAAGACCTGTCATTAGGAAACTTTACTCTCCAAATATCTATAATATCAAACCTTTCCATAATTTGCCTCAAACTTGTATTCATAGAAGTGGACTGTCCCGGGGGCCATCTATCAATTAAATTATTCCGCGAAATATTCAAATCCACACCTACAATAAGTAAAGCATTTGGGAACTTGGTTAGCCAATGGAGAATACGCTTTTCTAAGATTCAAGTAAGTGATAATTTTCAAGTTTGGAATTGTAACCATAAATGTTGGTAATAATAATGATGATGTTGTTACAGTTGATAACAAGACAAAGAAAGTGACCAGAAGGTTCACAGTCGGAGTGCAAAATACGAATTATTCTTTAGAGTAATAACTCCAGCAGAGCTTTCAGAACCATGAGAGAGCCATACATCATTACCCCACTGAGATCTCCAGAAGTTGACGTCGGTAGCAACTAAATGAGACTCTTGAAAAAAACATAAATCTGTTTTTAGCCGTTTGGTAAATAAAAATAATGCTTTGCGCTTTACATTATTTCTTAACCCCCTAGCATTGAGTGACACAATAGACAACGACAAAGTGGAATATAGAACAAAGTACTATGAGCTAAACAACAATCGCAAATCGAAAAAGAATATAAGGAAAACAGCGTTGCATACCATATAGATACAAATTATTGAGTGAGAATAGTTTAGCATAACAAAGCTAACTGCCAGAACAAGAAACAACAAAGAGATTGCTCACTGCCTATACTGCAGGTAAAAATATCAGAAGTGAGAGAACAAATAAAATAGCAAATATCCATTACTCCAGTAGTCCTAAACAGTTAGAACGAAGGTTAAATCACCTTCGAGCCAGGAGTGGGATCTGCTCACATCAGAGGTAGCTATCTAGGTAGCCTATGTTGACCAGCAGGCACAGTCTATGACAGTCCTCAAGGAGGAAGGTTGATTTCGGGTCCGTTAATGAAAGTGCTTTCCCTTCTTTTCGTGCGTTTTCCACAGCTGGCCACTGTTTTCTCTCTCCTTTCTCTGTCTGCTTTAGAGAGGTCTTCAGCAAATCGTAGATTGTTATCACGTAGGAAAGTAGATTTCTTGGCTGCTTTCCAAATGGCATCCCTGTAGATCCGTGATGTGAACTGGAGAATGACACCTCTAGGCTTGGAGTCACCCTGCCTTGTCGTGCCAAGGCGATGTACAGTGTCGACAACATCTGCTAGCTTAGCCTTCTCCACAGGTAGGATAGCTTGGCAGACTTTGATGGTCTCTTGCCGCACGTTCTCCCCATCTGCTTCGGGAACTCCATAGTCTCAGATTCCACCGTCTGGAGTAGCTTTCGAGTTCCGCGATTCTTCTTTGGCACAAGTCCATCTTTCCCTCCTCCTTTTCGACACGCTTTTCGATGTGGGCTACCTTCTTCTTAACATCCTTGATTTCCATGCATGCAAAGTCAACAGTTTTTTTTAAGCCCTCGATTTTCATTGCGTTGTCGCCAACTATTTCCTCTATGGCATCGGACCTTGCATTGATGAGCCTGGAAATAGTGGCGATAACATCATTATTGGCAGTGGCATCTGGGCCCAATTAACACATGTCTTTCTTGGAAGCTGGAGGTTTGCTTGGGGTTATAGGCAAAGTAGGAAAATCCTCGTCTGACACGGCAAGTGTCATAGAGTCTGTCAGACCAGTATAGTTGTGGCAGTTGTCAATCAAAGCATTTGCCTCCTGTGTAACGACATTGGATGATGCCTGAGTATTGCTAGCTGAGGAGTTTGCCATAAGATATCTCTTTCTGTCAGCGTGCTGTGACATTTTGGAAACTATAATCTTAAATCATCAATAACCTGGTGTTTTTAGCAAGCAAAGTATTAGTTTGGTAGTTCAAAAGAACACACTTTTCACTATCTTTCAAAAGTTGGTATGCAGAGCTCGGTACGAAGTTTGCGTTCAAGCTGCCATCTTGGAGCCTTTTGTTTTGATATTTTAACCTGCGTGTCGTGATCGCGTTTGGTATAGGGGGACAAAATAAATGTATGCACCATAGCGCACGATGGCGCATGCGCGCAGGCTGTTTGTGTTCGGTGTTAGATCCGATGACGTGCTTGTGCTTCTACTTCTACGCATGAGTTTAGCTAGCCAATGTCACCATGACATCGCTTACAACTGTGATTGGCAATTTCTATTGGAGAAGCAGTTTTATCTTCACACTGTACTGTCTTTGAACTTATTTCTTTTTGATGATTGATTTATTTACGAGGTGGTTCTGGTCAAGATGTAAGCTCCCAGCATGGTCTCAAGATGTAAGAGCCAAATAGCCAAATTGATATTGATATTTGAGGTGCCTTATTGTTATTATAAACTGGTTACTAACGCAATTAGAACAGTAAACAATGGGAATGGCTGGCATGGAATTGGCTGGCAAGAGCCCATACAGTCTTTTGACCATGCTATTTGTGCATCCGCTATTGTTTGTTATTGTTTGATTCAAGAACACCTAAGTTATAGTTCAATGTGTTGTATGTTAATATATTTATATTAAAGATATATTTATTGTAACAGTATCTACATGTATGTGTGTTTGATATAGAAATGTCACTTCAATGTGTAGAGATCACAATGTAGAATTACTCAAATACTCTTGTCTTAAACTGTATGTGCAGTAGGGCTAGGATACTCTTAATCAGAATAGGCTTGCTCTAGGAGGATTAATGAGACTGAAATATAATTTTTTTACATAGAAAAACCTAAGCCGAACATATTTTGATTTGATTTATTTCCAACTGGTAAATGGTAATCAGCTGATATTTAAGGTTTAAAATAGCATGTCAATGTCAGTATCACAAATAATTCCAAGTATCAAAATGGCATGTCAATATTTTTTAACCTTTATTTAACTATGCAAGTCAGCGCAGCTCATCGGTCAACGAGTGCCCCAATGGGGGCGGTGGGCAGGCATAAGCTTCAGACAATGAACACAATTGCATTTTATCTATAGCAATTAATGCACAGAGATACGCCATCATCACCTCATGTTACAGCATGATAATGCACGGCCCCATGTCGTAAAGATCTGTACACAATTCCTGGAAGCTGAAAATGGCCCAGTTCTTCCATGGCCTGCATACTTGCCAGACATGTCACCCAATGAGCATGTTTGGAATGCTCTGGATCCATGTGTATAACAGCGTGTTCCAGTTCCTGACAATATCCAGCAACATTGCACAGTCATTGAAGAGAAGTGGGACAACATTCCACAGGCCACAATCATATAAAATCAAGTAAAATCAAATTGTAATTGTCACATGCGCCGAATACAACAGCTGTAGACATTACAGTGAAATGATTACATACAAGCCCTTAACCAACAATGCAGTTTTAAGAAAAATAAGTATTCAGTAAAAAGTGGATAAGTAAAAAAATATAAAATAAAAGTAACCAATAATACAACAGCAGAAGTAAAATAACAATTTCGAGGCTAAATACAGGGGGTACCGGTACAGGGTCAATGTGCGGGGGCACCGGATAATCGAGGTAATGGAGGTAATATGTACATATAGGAAGAGTTATTAAAGTGACTATGCATAGATAATAACAGAGAGTAGCAGCAGCGTAAAACAGGTGTCTGGGTAGCCATTTGACTAGCTGTTCGGGAGTCTTATGGCTTGGGGTAGAAGCTGTTAAGAAGCCTTTTGGACCTAGACTTGGCGCTCCGATACCGATTGCCGTGCGGTAGCAGAGAGAACAGTCTATGACTAGGGTGGCTGGAGTCTTTGACAATTTTTAGGGCCTTCCTCTGACACCGCCTGGTATGGAGGTCCTGGATGCCAGGAAACTTGGCCTAAGTGATGTACTGGGCCATACGCATTAACCTCTGTAGTGCCTCGCGGTCGGAGGTCGAGCAGTTGCCATACCAGGCAGTGATGCAACCAGTCAGGATGCTCTCGATGGTGCAGCTGTAGAACCTTTTGAGGATCTGAGGACCCATGCCAAAACTCTTCAGTCTCCTGAGGGGGAATAGGCTTTGTCGTGCCCTCTTCATGACTGTCTTAGTGTGTTTGGACCATGATAGTTTGTTGGTGATGTGGACACCAAGGAACTCGAAGCTTTCAACCTGTTCCACTACAGCCCCGTCGATGAGAAGGAGGAGTGCTCGGTCCTCCTTTTCCTATAGTCCACAATCATCTCCTTTGTCTTGATCACATTGAGGGAGTGGTTGTTGTTCTGGCACCACACTGCTAGGTCTCTGACCTCCTCCCTATGGGCTGTCTCCCTATGGGCTGTCTCTATTGTTGTTGGTGATCAGTGTGTTATCGGCAAACTTGATGATGGTGTTAGTCGTGCCTGGGCTTGCAGTCATTAGTGAACAGGGAGTACGGGGGCTACTTAGCATCGACCCCTGAGGGACCTCCATGTTGAGGATCAGCGTGGCGGATGTGTTGTTACATACCCTTACCACCTGGGAGCGGCCCGTCAGGATGTCCAGGATCCAGTTGCAGAGGGAGGTGTTTAGTCCCAGGGTCCTTAGCTTAGTGATGAGCTTTGAGGGCACTATGGTGTTGAACGCTGAGCTGTAGTCAATGAACAGCATTCTTACATAGATGTTCCTTTTGGGGGGGGGGGGTAGAAATTGGCAGTGTTGAGTGCAATAGAGATTGCATCATCTGTGGATCTGTTGGGGCGGTATGCAAATTGGGGTTTCTGGAATAAGGGTGTTGATTTGAGCCATGACCAGCCTTTCGATGCACTTCATGGCTACAGACGTGAGTGTTATGGGTCGGTAGTCATTTAGGCAGGTTACCTTAGTGTTCTTGGGCACAGGGACTATGGTGGTCTTTTTGAAACATTTTGGTATTACAGAGTCAGTCAGGGACAGGTTGAAAATATCAGTGAAGACACTTGCCAGTTGGTCAGCGCATGCTTGGAGTTACACGTCCTGGTAATCTGTCTGGCCCTGCGGCCTTGTGAATGTTGACCTGTTTAAAGGTCTTACTCACATCGGCTATGGAGAGCATGATCACACAGTCGCCCGGAACAGCTGATGCTCTCATGCATGTTTCAGTGTCACTTGCCTCGATAGCTCATCTGGTAGGCTCGTGTACCTGGGCAGCTTGCGGCTGTGCTTCCCTGGGTAGTCTGTAATAGTTTGCAAGCCCTGCCACATCCGACAAGCTTCGGAGTGCGATTGGGGAAAATGATAGCTTGATTAACAGCCTGATTAACTCTATGCGAAGGAGATGTGTTGCGCTGCATGAGGCTATTGTTGGTCAAACCAGATACTGACTGGTTCTCTGATCCAATCCACTACCTTATTTTTAAGGTATCTGTGACCAACAGATGCATATCTGTATTCCCAGTCATGTGAAATCCATAGATTAGGGCCTCATTTGTTTATTTCAATTGACTGATTTATTTTTATGAACGTAAAATATTTGAATATTTTGGTTCAGTGTACATTTTCTGGCATACATATTAATCTTCTGTGATGGCTCATCTATGTGAAGAGCTTCATATGGATTTGTGGTTGTCAAATCACCCTTCTTGCAGCCTAGACCTGTTTGACACCATTATTGGGATATTTTTATACTAACTAGTCATCATTACAATCATATCAATATCACTAATGAAACAATAAAGCCCAGGTGTTTATTATAGATGGTGTCAACAGAAATGTGAGCATTTTCCCTTCATGTTATCCTTCGACCTGAAGTTGTGTGGGAAGCACATTGCCTAGAAGCAATGCCTCGAAGCAGCTTAGCTAACAATCTACCACCACAGCTGACGGCCTTTTAACTTCCTTGGAGAGCTAGCACACCTTGACCAGTTTATGTAACTTAGCTGCTACTTTTTTTCCCCAATGCTGGACCTAGTGTCTCTATTACCTCCAAGATTCAGTTAACCTGTCTAGAACCCTGTTCCGCTAGCGGAACCCCTCGCCAACAGCCAATGAAATTGCAGGGCACCAGATTCAATCAACAGAAATCTCATAATTCAATTTTCTCAAACATACAAGTATTAGACACCATTTTAAAGATAAAATTCTCGTTAATCCAACCACAGTGTCCGATTTCAAAAAAGCTTTTCGGCGAAAGCAGAACATATCATTATGTTAGGTCAGCAACTAGTCACAGAAAGCATACAGCGATTTTCCAACCAAAGAGAGGAGTCACAAAAATTCTCATAATAAACATTTTTAAAAGATACAAGTGTTATTCACAGATTTAAAGATATACTTCTCCTTAATGCAACCGCTGTGTCAGATTTAAAAAAAACTTTACGGAAAAAGCAAACCATGCAATAATCTGAGTATGGCGCTCAGAGACCAACACAACCCAAGAAGATATCCGCCATGTTGGAGTCAACATAAGTCAGAAATAGCATTATAAATATTCACTTACCTTTGATGATCTTCGTCAGAATGCACTCCCAGGAATCCCAGTTCCACAATAAATGTTTGATTTGTTCCATAAAGTCCATAATTTATGTCCAAATTCCTCCTTGTTGTTCGCATGTTCAGTACACAATCTAAACTCACGACGCGCGGGCAGGTCCAGGCAAAAGATCAGACGAAAAGTCATATTACAGTCCGTAGAAACATGTCAAACGAAGTATAGAATCAATCTTTAGGATGTTTTTAACATAAATCTTCAATAATGTTGAAACCGGAGAATTCCTTTGTCTGTAGAAAAGCCATGGAACAGAGCTCGCTCTCACGTGAACGAGCGTCACGAGCTCAAAGCATTCTGCCAGACCTCTGACTCATTCCCCTCTCATTCGGCCCCATATCAGAGTAGAAGCATCAGACAAGGTTCTAAAGACTGTTGACATCTAGTGGAAGCCTTAGGAAGTGCACCATGACCCATATCCCACTGTATCTTCAATAGGGAATGAGTTGAAAAACGACCAACCTCAGATTTCCCACTTCCTGGTTGGATTTCTTCTCAGGTATTTACCTGCCATATGAGTTATGTTATACTCACAGACATCATTCAAACGGTTTTAGAAACTTCAGAGTGTTTTCTATCCAAATATACTAATAATATGCATATATTAGTAACTGGAACTGAGTAGCAGGCAGTTTACTCTGGGCACCTTATTCATCCAAGCTACTCAATACTGCCCCCAGCCATAAGAAGTTAATAAGGATTTTTTATTTTATTTATACTTTTACTTTTATACTTAAGTATATTTTAAATCAAATACTTTTAGACAAGTAGAATTTCACTTGGTGACTTTCAACTTTTACTTGAGTCATTTTCTATTAATCTTATGGCTGCAATCCTGTTAACGGGATGATATGACAACAGCCAGTGAAAGTGCAGGGCGCCAAATTCAAACAACAGAAATCTCATAATTAAAATTCCTCAAACATACATGTATCTTATACCATTTTAAAGGTAATCTTCTTGTTAATCCCTCCCAAGTGTCCGATTTCAAATAGGCTTTTCAGCGAAAGCACCACAAACGATTATGTAAGGTCAGAGCCAAGTCACAGACAAACACAGCTATTTTTCCAGCCAAAGACAGGAGTCACAAAAAGCAGAAATAGAGATCAAATCAATCACTAACCTTTGATGATCTTCATCAGATGACACTCATAGGACTTCATGTTACACAATACATATATGTTTTGTTCGATAAAGTTAATATTTATATCCAAAAACCTCAGTTTACATTGGCGCCATGTTCAGAAATGCCTCCAAAATATCCGGAGAAGTTGCAGAGAGCCACGTCAAATAACATAAATACTCATCATAAACTTTGATGAAAGATACATGTTTTACATAGAATTAAAGATACACTTGTTCTTAATGCAACCGCTGTGTCAGATTTCAAAAAGCTTTACGGCAAAAGCACAATATTCAATAATCTGAGAACAGCGTTCAGCCACAAAAGCAAGCCATACAGTTACCCGCCAAATTGTGCAGTCAACAAAACTCATAAAAAGCATTATAAATCTTCACTTACCTTTGCTGATCTTCGTCGGAATGCACTCCCAGGACTCCCACAAGAAATGTTTGTTTTGTTCGATAATGTCCCTCCAAAGTTTATCTCTTCCCTTCTGAATTGGCCGATGATAAACTCGACGCATTAAATGTTTATCCTACAATAATAGACATTTAATAAGTGTGAAGCAGAAAGTGAATATCCAACAGAGATTGGTAATACAAATATAGAGTAACATTGTTAGGGTAGACAAACATTTAAACAATGCCTTCCAATATGGAGAAAGTTATCATGTGTGTTTTGTTTTGAAACCTTGCAATTGTCACGCCCTGACCTTAGAGATCCTTTTTATTCTCTATTTTGGTTAGGTCAGGGTGTGACTAGGGTGGGTTCTATGTTGGCCTGGTATGGTTCCCAATCAGAGGCAGCTGTCTATCGTTGTCTCTGATTGGGGATCATATTTAGGCAGCCTTTTCCCACTGTTTTTTTTGTGGGATCTTGTTTTTGTATAGTTGCCTTGAGCACTGCAATACTGCACGTTTGTTTTATTCTTTGTTGTTTTGGTTGTAAGTTTCACTATTAAATATAATGTGGAACTGTACGCACGCAGCGCCTTGGTCCACTCATTTCAACAAGCGTGACAGCAATAGGGAGAAAAGCAGAACATTGTTTGAGAGTGATTCGAGTATATAGGCAGTAGTGATTTGGAGGGTCTTGAGTGTCCTAGTTGAAGGAAACAGATATGGATAAAATGCAATATCTTAGTAATTTGAAGAAGTAAAAGTTGTTTTACTTCTTCAAGTGATAATGCGATAACATTTTGTTTGGATAGTACATCTGTAGATGCTCTACAGACAGTCTACAGACTATCAGTAACATTTCAACTAACCTGTGTTGGGGAGTAGCATGTGTGTAGCAGCACTCCCTCACCTTTTTCAATTTGAGATTACACAAAGCTGGTGAAACTATTTCTGGAAAATGCATTCTGATAAATGCTAAATGAACTATATTTAGTTATCATAAAAATTCCATGAAAAACTGTAGAATGACAAACCAAATAAATATGTATAGCAGCCTAGAGGCAGGTAAATGGTGGTTTCTTCCCAGTCTTCTCCCTGGCGGTGGCGAGAATGATGAAGAACTGTAGGCTATGTGTGTGCAATACGGAGGGCCATCAGAGGCTTGGCCACTTTGGCCAATCAGAAGGTTGAAAAAAAATCCTTAGATTTGCATCATCATTACCTCACTTTCCAGCATGCACGTTTAGCAGAGGCACATTTTTTTGGCATAATGGCGACAAAACAAATAAGCACTGGTGCATTATTTAAAAATATATGCAAAAGCTGCAGCAACTACCACCACAAATAGGCCAAACAAAAACACAAACAACAGTCAGCAAGTCGACATAGGTGAAGATTCTGATCCTGATCCAGCTCCTTCCTCATCTGACCTGGCTATTAGCATGGCAGCCCCCACCACGACCTTGACAGCTCCCTCCCAGTCCCCGGGTCCTGGCCCAATCCGATCACACCACCTCATGCCAACACCTCGGCTACCGATCCCAACATGTCTTCAGCTACCAATCCCACCACCACCTCAGCTACCTCGGTTCCCTCAGATGACAGGACAGCTCCTCTCCCTGCAGCTGGTACCACCACCAAGGCACCAATAGGCCTGTTACTATGCACTGATGTATGGACAAACAGTATGTGGCGGAACAAACAGGAGGCATACCCATGGATAGATTGTAAAGAAGGTAAGCTGGGCTGCAAAACATGTGCTGTCACACATCAGTCAGTCTACAAGTCTCAAGGGTTGACACTTTCAAACGAACGGTGTTTGTCCAAAGTCATAGTAGTTCAAATCACATCGCACAGCTGAAATAGCTGCAGAAAAAAAACCTTTCCAACACAAGCAATGAAGAGTGCATGAACAGGCACAACTATCATTAACAATGCTAAAGTGGCGCTATTGTTTCAGTACCATGAAGGTCACTCAAATTGCTTAAAATAACACTCATCAAGATCTTTTGGCTACTGTATATGCCTAGTACTACATAGAGCCATGGCTACATGGAACTCTATTCCTCATCAGGTAGCTGATGCAAGCAGTAGAATCAGATTTAAAAACCAGATAAAAATACACCTTTTGGAACAGCGGGGACTGTGAAGACACACACACAGAGGCACAGATAAACATACACATGATAAGACACGCACTCTACACACAAGTACACATGGATTTTGTATTGTAGATATGTGACAGTAAAGTAGTGGCCTGAGGTCAGACACTTAATGTGTTGTGAAATGTGTTATGAAATGTAATGTCATGTCAAATTTTAAATTGTATATAACTGCCTTAATGTTGCTGGACCCCCCCCCCCCCCCCCCCCCCCCCCCCAAAAAAAAGCATAATAAGTCCTACTCATCACTCATTATTATTATTATTACAAATAGAATATTATCACATCTCTCAATGGTGCTCGTTTAGTAAAGTTAGATCAAAGATGAATCAATGTCTCGCAAGATCACATGATTATGTTAATTTTACATAACATAACCGAATATAATAGCATAGCATAGTAGGCATATAACGTTCACAAAAAACACCTCCTCATTCTGAGATTTTATGATGAAAAAAAGCTGAAGCTGAATAGTCACTAATGTTTTCTCATGCGCCAAAACTCAACAGAGCGTGCCACTAGGCAGGATATATGCTTTGTTTGTTTATTGGTGTATTTGGATCTAATATATACACTATATACAAAAGTATGTGGACAACCCTTCAAATTAGTGGATTCGGCTATTTCAGCCACACCCGTTGCTGTCAGGTGTATAACATCGAGCACACAGCCATGCAATCTCCAATGAAAAACATTGGCAGTAAAATGGCCTTACTGAAGAGCTCAGTGACATTCGATATGACAGTGTCATAGGATGCCACCTTTCCAACAAGTCAGTTCGTCAAATTTCTGCCCTGCTAGAGCTGCCCCGGTCAACTCTAAGTACTGTTTTTGTAAAGTGGAAACGTCTAGGATCTACAAAAGCTTAGCAGCAAAGTGGTAGGCCGCACAAGCTCAATGAACGGGACAACCAAGGGCTGAGGTGCGTAGTGCGTAAAAATCGTCTGTCCTCAGTTGCAACACTCACTGCCGAGTTCAAAACTGCCTCTGGATGCAACGTCAGCACAAGAACTGTTCGTCGGGAGCTTCATGAAATTGGTTTCCATGGCCGAACAGCTGCACACAAGCCTAAGATCACCAAGCGCAATGCCATGCGTCGGCTGGAGTTTTGTAAAGCTCACCACTGTTGGACTCCCGAGCAATGGAACCATGTTCCCTGAAGTAATCACACTTCACCATCTGGCAGTCAGACGGACAAATCCGGGTTTGGTGGATGCCAGGAGGATGCTACCTGCCCCAATGCATAGTGCCAGCTGTAAAGTTTGGTGGAGGAGGAATAATGGTCTTCGGGCTAGGCCCCTTAGTTCCAGTGATGGGGAATCTTAACGCTACAGCATACAATGACATTCTATATGATTCTGTGATTCCAACTTTGTGGCAAAAGTTTGGGGAAGACCCTTTCCAGTTTCAGCATGACAATGCCCCCGTGCAAAAACCGAGGTCAATGCAGAAATGGTTTGTCAAGATCGGTGTGGAAGAACTTGACTGGCCTGCACAGAGACCTGACCTCAACCCCATCGAACACCTCAGATGAATTGGAACGCCGACTGCGAGCCAGGCCTAATCGCCCAACATCAGTGCCCGACCTCACTAATGCTCTTGTGGCTGAATGGAAGCAAGTCCCCGCAGCAATGTTCCAACATCTAGTGGAAAGCCTTCCCAGAAGAGTGGTGGCTGTTAAAGCAGCAAATGGGGGACCAACTCCATATTAATGCCCATGACTTTGGAATGAGATGTTTGACAAGCAGGTGTCCACATACGTTTGGTCATGTAGTTAATAAGGTAAATGCATATTCCCAACTGATTTAGGTCAATCGATTGATTAGCATGCAGATGCAGTTTGGACTTTTAACCGGTAAAATTATAAATAATTATAATTCACAATTGACAGTAATGATGGCCTGTTTTGAAATGAGGTATGCCTAAGTGTGGGCATAGGCAGATGTTGCAATTGGAGGATGCATTTTATGAATATTCTATAATGATAGGCTATTCAATAGTCTATATCTGTCAGAACAAACTTTGATTGATGAACTGATGACGTTATTTAAATATTTTTTTGCGCTCCCTCACCTAAAAAAATAGCACTACACCATTTATCTACATTTTGCAGTAGCTTGGTGGTAGTTGAATTAAATTAAAATCTAGTTCTGAGCGATTAGTGCTTTTTGAGCTCTGTTCAGTTTCGGTTAGATTAGTAAAAAATAATCATGGTTTTCCATTTCTATAATAAAAAATATACATTATGTGGGTTGAATGCTGTAACAACACAGAATAAAACGATTAATAAAAATCCCATGATGGTAGTGACGGACTGGTTATCACTACATGGTGATACTATGCCACTTTATGTTTATATACCCTACATTACTCATCTCATGTGTATATACTGTACTCTATACCATCTACTGCATCTTGCCTATGCCGTTCTGTACCATCACTCATTCATATATCTTTATGTACATATTCTTTATCCCTTTACACTTGTGTGTATAAGGTAATAGTTGTGGAATTGTTAGGTTAGATTACTCGTTGGTTATTACTGCATTGTCGGAACTAGAAGCACAAGCATTTCGCTACACTCGCATTAACATCTGCTAAACATGTGTATGTGACAAATAAAATTTGATTTGATTTGATTTATCACTTATTAACCATAATTTATTCACAACTTTACTTGAATTAAAATATTTCAGTTGTTGTGTACATTAAATTTGTTTTATTTGATGACTTTATTATTTAATTTCAAGTCTACAGAGCTGCTGCCTATGCTGTCTGACAAAATCACTATTTTGTAGTACTTCAAAGTAAATAAGGCATACTTTTATGACTGCGGAATACCAACTATCAATTACTTAGGTCTTGAATTTTCAGGTAGCTTGCGAAGCAACAGCTGCTCTCTATATCCCCTCATGATTGCGCATTCTTCTGTCTCTTCCATAGCAGGCATAAAATGAACAGACAGACCTGACAAGTAAACTCAGGAAAAAAAGAAACGTCCCTTTTTCAGAACCCTGTTTTTCAAAGATAATTCGTAAAAATCCAAATAACTTCACAGATCTTCCTTGTAAAGGGTTTAAACACTGTTTCCCATGCTTGTTCAATGAACCATAAACAATTAATGAACATGCACCTGTGGAGCATGCGCCGGTCGTTAAGACACTAACAGTTTACAGACAGTAGGCAATTAAGGTTATGAAAACTTAAGACACTAAAGAGGCCTTTCTACTGACTCTGAAAAATACCAAAAGAAAGATGCCCAGAGTCCCCTGCTCATCTGCGTGAACATGCCTTAGGCATGCTGCAAGGAGGCATGGGGACTGCAGATGTGGCCAGGGCAATAAATTGCAAGGTCCGTACTGTGAGAAGCCTAAGACACGGCTACAGGGAGACAGGACGGACAGCTGATCGTCCTCGCAGTGGCAGACCACGTGTAACAACACCTGCACAGGATCAGTACATCCGAACATCACACCTGCGGGACAGGTACAGGATGTCAACAACAACTGCCTGAGTTACACCAGGAACGCACAATCCCTCCATCAGTGCTCAGACTGTCCGCAATAGGCTGAGAGAGGCTGGACTGAGGGCTTGTAGGCCTGTTGTAAGGCAGGTCTTCATCAGACATCACCAGCAACAACGTCGCCTATGGGCACGTCGCCTATGGGCACCGTCGCTGGACCAAAAAAAAAAGTGCTCTTCGCTGACGAGTCGCGGTTTTGTCTCACCAGGGGTGATGGTCGGATTCGCATTTATCGTCGAAGGAATGAGCGTTACACCGAGGCCTGTACTCTGGAGCGGGATCGATTTGGAGGTGGAGGGTCAATCGTGGTCTGGGGCGGTGTGTCACAGCATCATCGGACTGAGCTTGTTATCAATGCAGGCAATCTCAACGCTGTGTGTTACAGGGAAGACATCCTCCTCCCTCATGTGGTACCCTTCCTGCAGGCTCATCCTAACGTGACCCTCCAGCATTACAATACCACCAGCCATACAGCTCGTTCTGTGCGTGATTTCCTGCAAGACAGGAATGTCAGTGTGTGGCGAAATCCTGCACTTAAGTGCGCTGCTACTTTAAGAGCGCATGAGCAGTAGGAAGGAGGAGATAAAAGAGCTCGTTAAGCTCTATTGGGGAGGAGCTATTGATTGGGGCGACAGTTTTGGTTGTGTGTGTTATGCTGCAGAGTTTGTTTGTTTATCTTCAGCGTATGTGGTTGTACAGTGTTTGGAACAATCCTCGGTGTGATCGCTCGACGACGTGGTTGTTCTCATGTGGGACCGCGACGGTTATGGATCAAAGGGATTAGTAGCAACATTGTTGCGAAGCGTTCAACTACAACCCAACACTCCATTCGGACAGTCAGACTGTACACCTGCAACCTCAAGACCACAGCTAAGACCTCCTGTTCCCTTTCTCTCTTTCTCTTCTCGCTATGGTCCAGTGCTTTACACTGCAACCGACTCTATTTTCATAAATGCATTGAAGTTTCATTGGAGCTGGACTAGTGTGTATATGAACACCACACATTCATACCCTCTGCACTCCTTCCCTGGAAGAGAATACAAACTCTTGCAAATCCTCTGTGTGATGACTGGTTTCATTCGTTATTGTATGAAGTTGCTGTTTATTTGCTCTGCCATTATTGTTATATGAGGTATGCTTGGTGGGGTTACCAAGAATTGTGGAAGGACTGTGATGTGATGTGTGATCTATAGGGTGTGTATTCTTTTTTCTATCCGCTGGCTATCTGGTCAACAGGCTACACTCTAGGCAGTCTCTTCTGTTGATGTGTGTGGGTCTGGTAGTGGTACTCTCGCTGTTCTACTATTTTCCTTTCGGCAGGGTTAATACCTGCCTGGCGCCCGAACAAAATCTTCTTTACCTTTCTCTAATTAATACCGCTACAGAAGTGGCGCCCGAACAGGGACTTGAAGAGAAACACCCATGACACCATCCACACAAGGTTGAATCATGTCTTTTGTTGGAACCCCATACTGTGTCAATGTGGACACACCTAATGGTAATCGTGTTCAAGATTCTTTCATTGTGGAAGGATTCGATGAACTAATGGAGTTGGATAGCACTGACCCTAATCCCCAGGTTTCTGGCTCGCCTATAACCTCTCCACCATTACCCTCACCTCAACCTCTTCCTGTTACCCTGCCCAGAGAGACTGGGAGAGGTGTCTCTGTGATCACTGGATGACTGGAACATCAATGGACACACCAATCATAGTTTGACAATGCAGGAGAATGCCATTCACAAACTCAGTGAATGTGTGGAGGCTCATCAGACAGATGTGCAGCTGAGGTTGGATTACCTTCCCTGTCAAATGGAGGAAAACCAACAACAAATTGTTCAGAGACAAAAATATTTACACGATTCTCTGAAACAGGATATTCAGGGACAACTGCACCAGTTCAAAACACAAATGGAATCTAACCATCAGCAAGTCCTAATCTATCTTGAGGAGGAACAAAAACAGAGAGCAGAGGAGTCAGCCTCTGTTGTGAAGGGAGTGTGTTCTTATCTGAAGGAAGTTATGGCAATCACCCTAGATGCCGTTGCACCCCTAAAAACGAAAAACATTTGTCATAAGAAACTAGCTCCCTGGTATACAGAAAATACCCGAGCTTTGAAGCAAGCTTCCAGGGAATTGGAACGGAAATGGCGCCACACCAAACTGGAAGTCTTCCGACTAGCTTGGAAAGACAGTACCGTGCAGTACCGAAGAGCCCTCACTGCTGCTCGATCATCCTACTTTTCCAACTTAATCGAGGAAAATAAGAACAATCCAAAATTTCTTTTTGATACTGTTGCGAAACTAACTAAAAAGCAGCATTCCCCAAGAGAGGATGGCTTTCACTTCAACAGTAATAAATTCATGAACTTCTTTGAGGAAAAGATCATGACCATAGAAAGCAAATTACGGACTCCTCTTTGATTCTGCGTATTCCTCAGGCTTAGCTGTCCTGGATCTGCACAGCTCTGCCAGGGCCTTGGGATCGGGAGAGACACTTAAGTGTTTTAGTACTATATCTCTTGACACAATGATGAAATAATCATGGCCTCTAAACCTTCAAGCTGCATACTGGATCCTATTCCTACTAAACTGCTGAAGGAGCTGCTTCCTGTGCTTGGCCCTCCATGTTGAACATAATAAACAGCTCTCTATCCACCGGATGTGTACAAACTCACTAAAAGTGGCAGTGATAAAGCCTCTCTTGAAAAAGCCAAACCTTGACCCGGAAAATTAAAAAACTATCGGCCTATATCGAATCTTCCATTCCTCTCAAAAATTTTAGAAAAAAGCTGTTGCGCAGCAACTCACTGCCTTCTGAAGACAAACAATGATACAATGCTTCAGTCTGGTTTAGACCCATCATAGCACTGAGATGCACTTGTGTAAGTGGTAAAATGACCTTTTAATGGCGTCAACGAGGCTCTGCATCTGTCCTCGTGCTGACTAGACCTTGAGTGCTCCTTGACACCATCGTCACCACATTCTTTTGGAGAGACTGGAAACCCAAATTGTCTACACGGACAGTTCTGCCTGGTTTAGATCCTTACCCTGTCGGGAAAGATACAGTTTGTCTCTGGTGAATGCGTCTGTCCTTCTGACAAATCAACGTACATTTCGGGTTCCTCAAGGTTCCGTTTTTAGGACCACTATATGCTTCACCTATAGACTTTATACCTCTTGGGGATGTTATTCGAAAAACATTAATGTTAACTTTCCACTTGCTATGCGCGATGACACACAGCTGTACATTTCAATGAAACATGGTGAAGCCCCAAAATTGACCTCGCTAGAAGCCTGTGTTTCAGACATAAGGAAGTGGATGGCTTAAAAAACCTTTTCTTACTTTTTAAACTCGGACAAAACAGAAGATGCTTGTTTCTACGGTCCCAAGGAAAACAAAGAGTCTTCTGTTAAAACTGACAATTTCATCTTGATGGTTGTAAAAGTCGTCTCAAACATAAAACTCTTGAAGGACCTCGGCGTTTACTCTTGACCCTGATCTCTCTTTTTGACGAAACATATCAGACTGTTTTCAAGGACAGCTTTTTTCCATCTACGGTAACATTGCAAAAATCAGAAATTTTCTGTCAAAAATGATGCAGAAAAAATGTAATCCATGCATTTGTTACTTCTAGGTTAGACTCGCAATGCTCTACTTTCCGGCCTACCCGAAAAGCCACTTAAATAAACTTCAGTAGTGCTAAATACGGCTGCAGAATCCTGACTGAGAACCAAGAAATTTTGATTCATATTAACTACCAGTGCTAGCTTCCCTTACACTTGGTTCCTGTTAAGGCACAGGGCTGATTTCAAGGGTGTACTGTTAACCTATAAAGCGTTACAATGGGCTTGCTCCTACCTATCTTTCCGAGTTTGGTCCTGCCGTACTACCAATAACGTACGCTACCGGTCACAAGACGCAGGCTCCTAATGATTGTCCCTAGAATTTCCTAAGCAAACAGCGCGGAGGCAGGGCTTTCTCTAGTGAGATCTCCTTTTTATGGAACAGTCTGGTGCCTACCCATGTGAGAGGACGCAGACTCCGCGTCCTCAACCTTTAAGTCTTTACTGAAGGACGTGTGGTCTCTTCATAGTCATATGATTGAGTTGGTAGTCGTGGCCAGGATGTAAAGAGTGTGAAGGTGAACGGAAAGCTCGGTTGGAGCAACGACCGCCCTTGCTGTCTCTGCAGGCCGGTTCCCCTCTCTCCCACTGGATTCTCTGCCTCTAACCCTGTTACAGGGGCTGAGTCACTGCGCTTGCTGTGCTCTTTCATTGCCGTCCCTAGGAGGGGTGCGTCACTTGAGTGGGTTGAGTTACTGGACGGTGATCTACTGTCTGGGTGGCGGCCCCCCCTTGGTTGGTGCTGTGGTGGAGACCTTTGTGGGCTTATACCGGCCTTGTCTTCAGGATTTGTAAGTTGGTGGTTGAGGATTTCCCTCTAGTGGTGCGGGGCTGCTGCTTGGCCAAAGTGAGGTGGGGTTATATCCTTCCTGTTTGGCCCTGTCCGGGGTTTCTTCGGGATGGGGCCACAGTGTCTCCTGACCGCGCCTGTCTCAGCTCCAGTATTTATTGCTGCAGTAGTTTATGTTGTCGGGGGCCTAGGCGTCAGTTGCGTTACCTGGAAGTACTTCTCCTGTCTTATCCAGCTGTCCTGTGTGAATTTAAGTATGCTCTCTCTAATTCTCTCGTTTCTCTCTTCTCTCTGAGAACCTGAGCCCTAGGACCATACGTTCAGACTATCGGGCATGATGACTTCTTGCTGTCAAAACCCAGGTCCGCCCTGGCCTGCTTGCTATCCAGTTTCAACTGTTCTGCCTGCGGTTACGGAACCCCTACCTGTCCCAGACCTGCTGTTTTCAAACTCTTAATGATCGGCTATAAAAGCCAACTGAGATTTATTCCTGATTATTATTTGACCATGCTTCATTTATGAACATTTTGAAAATCTGCTCTCTCTAATTTTCTCCTTCTTCTCTTTTTTCTCTCGAGGACCTAGCCCTAGGACCATACGTCGGACTACCGGCCGTTGGTGACTCCCTGCTGTCCCCAGTCCGCCTGGCCTTTTGCGCTAGGTCCAGTTTCAACTGTTCTGCCTGCGGTTATGGAACGCCAACCTGTTCCCAGACTGTTGTTTTTCAACTCTTGTAGTGTGACTCGGCTATGAAAGCCAACTGAAAATTATTGATTGATTTATTATTTGACCATGCTTGTCACTTATAACATTTTGAAATCTTGGCATAGTTTCTTGTTAATAATCTCCACCACGCACAGCCAGAAGAGGA